>NW_027420790.1:0-76029 GCF_009905375.1 Apium graveolens | reverse complement strand
ATTGATGTGGAAATTGACTTTTGTTTCTTGCTGAACCAAGAAACCAATCTGCCTCCAAGAAATTGGCAGCTTCCACTTGTGCTTTTCCTGTCAATTTTGCAACCTGCAAAATCTGCATCTGAGTAACCTATTAGTTTAAAATCTGATTCTCTAGGATACCACAATCCCAGATCAGCTGTTCCTTTAAGATACTTAAAGATTCTTTTCACAGCTGTTAAGTGAGGTTCTCTTGGATCTGCTTGAAATCTTGCACAAAGACAGGTAGCATACATGATATCAGGTCTACTAGCAGTTAGATAGAGTAGAGAGCCAATCATACCTCTGTAATCAGTAATATCTACTAATTTACCAGTATCCTTATCCAGTTTTGTTGCAGTGGCCATGGGAGTGGATGCACTTGAATAATCTTGCATTCCGAATTTCTTTAGCAAGTTTCTGGTGTACTTAGTTTGACAAATAAAAGTGCCTTCTTCATTCTGCTTGACTTGAAGGCCCAGAAAATAGCTAAGTTCCCCCATCATACTCATCTGATATCTTGACTGCATCAGTTTGGCAAACTTCTTGCAAAGTCTGTCATTTGTAGACCCAAAAATGATATCATCAACATAAATCTGGACGAGAAGTAAGTCATTTCCATGGTTGAGGTAGAACAATGTTTTGTCTATTGTTCCTCTGTTGAATCCACTTTCCAGAAGAAATTGAGCTAAAGTCTCATACCATGCTCTAGGAGCTTGCTTAAGTCCATAAAGTGCTTTATCAAGCCTGTAGACATAATCTGGATATTTGGAATCTACAAAGCCCGGAGGTTGTTCAACATATACTTCCTCCTCCAATTCTCCATTGAGAAAAGCACTTTTCACATCCATTTGAAAGACAGTAAACTTTTTGTGAGCAGCATAAGCCAAACATATCCTTATGGCTTCTAACCTAGCAACTGGTGCAAATGTTTCATCATAGTCAATTCCCTCCTGTTGAGAATATCCTTTTATAACCAGCCTTGCCTTATTCCTTGTAATTATTCCATCACTGTCAGTTTTGTTTCTGAATACCCACTTTGTACCAACAACAGATCTATTCTTTGGTCTTGGCACTAGGGTCCAGACTTTGTCTCTTTCAAACTCATTTAACTCTTCCTGCATTGCTTGTACCCAATCAGCATCTTGAAGAGCTTCTTCCACTTTCTTTGGCTCAGTCTGAGAGAGAAAAGAATTGTAAAGACATTCATTTGAAGTACCGGTTCTAGTTCTGACACCTGCATCAGGATTTCCAATTATCAAATCAGGTGTATGTGACTTTGTCCACTTCCTTACAGATGGAAGGTTTTCTCTAGAACTGGATGCTCCCCCATGATCCATGATGTCTTCATTTTCATTTTCTGATGCTCCCCCTGAAACTATTCTCTCTGAGTTGGATTCTTCAGAATTTAGATTTTCAGCACTATCAGAACTTGGCTTATCAGAACTTGACGAATCAGAACTTGAAGAGCCAGATGTATGTTCTGATGTTTCTTGAGATGTGGTAGGATCTTGAGTATGCTCCCCCTGCATTGGTGCATCTTCCTTTGACGTAGTCACCACAGTTTCAATAACATCAGAGTTTAATCCATCAGAGTTTACAGTATCAGGACTTAGACTGTCAGGATTTTCAGTATCAGAATCTGAGTCTTCATTTTCAAATCTCAGCTGATCATGATCAATGAAATCTTCAAGACCAGTAATCTTCTTGTCATCAAAAGAGACATTGATAGATTCCATGACCACTTTTGTTCTCAAATTATAGACTCTGAAGGCTTTTGTGGAAAGTGGATATCCAACAAAGATTCCTTCATCAGCTTTTAGATCAAACTTGGAAAGCTGTTCAGGATGAGTCTTGAGAACAAAACACTTGCATCCAAATACATGAAAGTACTTCAGATTTGGCTTCTTTTTCTTCACCATCTCATATGGTGTTTTTCCATGCTTGTTAATAAGTGTTGCATTTTGAGTAAAACAAGCAGTCTGCACAGCTTCAGCCCAGAAATAGGTTGGAAGCTTTGCTTCTTCAAGCATTGTACGTGCAGCTTCAATGAGAGTTCAATTCTTCCTTTCAACAACTCCATTTTGCTGTTGAGTTCCAAGAGCAGAAAATTCCTGCTTTATTCCATGGTTTTTGCAGAATTCTTCCATCATCAAATTCTTGAACTCAGTGCCATTATCACTCCTTAAGATTTTCACAGAATCTTTGAGCAATTTATCCAGATGTTTGACATGATCAATCAAGATAGATGCAGTTTCACTTTTTGTGTGCAAGAAATACACCCATGTGTATCTGGTGAACTCATCCACTATGACCAATGCATACTTCTTCTTTGCAATAGACATGACATTCACTGGACCAAATAGATCAACATGTAATAGATGATAAGGCTCAAGAATTGATGATTCAGTCTTGCTCTTGAATGAAGATTTTCTTTGTTTGGCCTTCTGACATGAATCACAAAGACCATCAGGAGCAAATACTGACTTTGGCAATCCTCTCACAAGATCTTTCTTGACCAATTCATTTATATTGTTGAAATTTAAATGAGAGAGTTTCTTGTACCAATTCCAGCTTTCTTCAATTGATGCTCTACTCATCAGACAGATTGCAGAACCATCAGTACTTATTGAAAGCTTAGCTTCATAAATGTTACCACGCCTGTATCCTTTCAGAACAACTTTGCCTTTAGATTTACTCACAATTTCACAGTGTTCTTCAAAGAAATCAACATGATAACCTCTGTCACAGATTTGACTTATACTCAGCAGATTGTGTTTAAGTCCTGAGACTAGAGCTACTTCTTTAATTATGACATTCCCAAAATTGATATTACCATATCCCAATGTTTTTCCAATATTGCCATCTCCATAGGAAACACTTGGGCCAGCTTTCTCCACAAAGTCTGATAGCAGGGCCTTATTTCCAGTCATATGTCCTGAACATCCACTGTCCAGAACTAGAATATTTTTCCTGTTGCCCTGCAATCACAAAGACCACTAAGTATTAGTTTTAAGGACCCAAACTTGCTTGGATCCTTTGGTCTTATTAAATTTGTTAACATTTGCAGCGGATTTAGCATCAGAGTTTATGTTGACATTTTTCTTTTCAGAACTTACATTATCAGACTTTGAATCAGAATTTACACTAGAAGGAACAATGGAAACTTTCTTCAAAGAAGGTTTTATTTGATAATAATCATAGTACAAACTATGATATTCCTTACAAGTATAAATGGAATGCCATAAACTACCACAATGAAAACAAGGATTTTATGGTTTGTATCTAATAGACTAACTCTTAACTCCTGATTTTGAAGGTAAGGAGTTAATATTCTTATTCTTCCTGCAAAAAGAAGCCAGATGATTAGAACTTCCACAGTTATGACATGTTTTCCTAGGAGCATTAGGAACAGGTTTATAATTATTGCTTTTATTCACACCTTCCTTTCCATTCCTATTTTTCCTAGGTGATTTTACCTTGTTTGCATTCTTAACATCTTTCAGCTTATGCTTAAGCTGCTTCTTTGTCATTAAGCCTATGTTTACTTCAGCTGTCTTTTCCTGTTTTAGTTTGTCAGAAGTTAATTTCTCTTTAACTTCTGATTTCTCATTTTCAGACTTTACAGTTACAAACTTAACATGTTTTAACTTTGGCTTTTGCTTAACAACAAGCTTAATTTCTTCAGTTCCTTTATCATTCTTATCCTCTCCATAACCTAAGCCCTCTTTCCAGTTTCCACTACTTAGCAAATTTTGAGTTGTTTTGCCAGAATTAGTCCAAGTTCTGATAATCTCTCTTTCCTTTTCTAACTCAGTTTTTAGAGATTCATTCATTTTTAGCACTTCATCCCTAACATAGAAAGCATCATCTCTATCCTTCTGAGTTTGATGAAACATGACTAACTCTTTTTCTAAGAAATCATTTCTTTTCTTAAAAGCAAGATTTTCAGAAGTTAATCTTTCACATATTAAAGTTTGATCTCTATAACTAACAAACATGGTTTTAAGATATCTTCTCAACTCATTAATATCATCAGTATGAAAAGCATAAGTAGTCTGAGGTACCTTTGTTTCAACAACTTCAGAACTGCTCTCAGCACTTTCTTTATCAGCATTTGCCATTAATGCATAGTTCTCCTCACTTTCAGAGTCTGAGGTGTCTATCCAGCTTTTCTGCTTTGTGACAAGAGCCTTGCCTTTGTCACCCTATACCTTTTTGCAATCAGGAGATATGTGGCCTTTCTCACCACAGTTATAGCATTTAACATTGGTATAATCTCCTCTGTCAGACTTTCCTCCTCTGCCTTTAGATCTTCTGAAATTCTTCTTATCAGAACTTATGCCTTTCCTGGAAAACTTCTTTCCCTTCCTGAACTTCTTGTATGCAATCTTTGTGATTCCTTTCACCATAAGAGCACACAACTTCATCATCTCCTCATCAGCATCAGTCTCAGGCATGCTTTCAGAATCTGAGTCATCATCACTTTCAGAACTTGATGACTCAGTATCAGACTTTATAACAAGAGCTTTACCCTTGTCTTTCCTTGAGGAAGCTGCTTTGGGGGATTCTTCTTCAGCCTTAAGAGCAATTGTCCTTGACTTTCCTCCTTTCCTCTTGCTTCTTTGTTCCATCTCAAGTTCATGAGTCTTGAGCATTCCATAGATTTCATCAAGAGTTGTTTCATCAAGATTGTAGTTGTCTCTTATTGTTGTTGCCTTCAAATCCCAGCATTCAGGAAGAGCTAACAGGAATTTAAGGTTTGAATCTTCGAGATCATACTCTTTATCAACCAATGACAAATCATTCAAAAGTTTGACAAATTTATCATATAAATCATTCAATGACTCATTAGTCTTTGAGTCAAAGTGTTCATACTCTTGAGTGAGTATTGTCTTCTTGTTCTTAATTGTGTCAGTTCCCTGACACCTTGTTTCCAGAGCATCCCATATCTCCTTAGCAGTCTTGCAGTTGATTACCCTGTTTGACATTACATTATCAATGGCACTATGCAGTAACTGTCGTACCTTAGCATCCTTAGCAATTGATGCTATATCTTCAGCAGTATAATCACTCTTTTCCTTTGGTACAGTCTTTGATGCTTCACCTGCAACTGCAACAGCAAGCTTGGTTGGTTTGTGAGGCCCTTCCTTGATTCTATCGAGGTATTCTGGATCTGTTGCTTCCAGGAACATGGTCATCCTTACCTTCCATATGGGATATTCAGATGGTCTCAGTATGGGAACTCTGATGGTCTCATACCGACTCTGAATTTGTGTCTTTGGTGGTTCCTCAGTTTTGGTAGGCTTAGTTGGAGTTTCTGTGTTAGACATGATTGTGTTTGGATCTTTAACTGTATGTGTGTTAACAAATAGGCTCTGATACCACTTGTTAGGTCACACACACTGTGGAGGGGGTGAATACAGTGTATAATATAATCAAATCGAACTTTAATATCTTAAGTAACAGAAAACAAACTTTATTGAAACAATAAATTCTGTTAAAGTAAGGAACTGTTACCTCTCAGTGATGAACAAATATCACGAGAGTGAATAATCTTCTCGAATATGATAACACTTATAGTGTAAACCCTATGTCTGTGTTTATATACTACACAGTTATAAGATAATCGCTAATTGATATGGAATATAATTCTGCTTCCTAAAATATATCAATCAGATATCTTTTCTTCCAAGTATTCCATTCTTCACGGAACTCCTTCTTCATGCATATCTCTTCTTATGTTTATCTTGATCTTCTTTCCTTTAATCAGCTACTGTCCTTACCTGATCGTCCTTCAGCACTTAAGTTCTGATATCTAACTTCTGATGATTATCTCCTGATAATATAAGTACTGATATCCTTGAGTCCTGACTTCCAGTATAAGTACTGATCAACGGTTAAGTACTGATTTGTCCTGTTAAGTAAGATCCGAAATCTAAACATAAATTATATTAGCCATGACATTATCAAATATATCTAACACTATACATGTAGAAATGACTTTTCGATATCTCTGAGATCTCTATATGCATTCTGACTTGTCGATATTTCTTTATTACCTCATTGAACGGATCAATGAAAGAAGTTTATACTTATTCAAGAATTAAGGAGAATTTACGCTGACATGTTATAGAAAAGATTGATACTATTGGTTGCCATCCAGATTTCACTTATGTATATATTCAGGGCTCGTTTGAGTAACAGATTCCAAATCCACGTCAGATAATACCTTCAGAAAGTCCTCTAAAAATGCCTTTATATATTAAAAACTATCCTACTTATTGAGTCTTGTATTTTTAGCGTCGTTCCTCCATGTTTGATACTTTAATAATTCGACCATAATCGCGTTTTTACGGGATTTACAATGATAGTTTCTAATTCCGTCTGTTCCGCGTAGAATAACCATCGATCATGCAACATGTCGACTCTTTTGATAGTAATAATATTCCTCTTCAAAATTGGGAGAATTTCTCAATCCTCTTCAATCATACTCTGGCTTCTTTTGATACAACAAATCCTTTAAAGTTTAATAGTTTCATGAATTGGATAGTTAATATTTCTGCATGTTGATTCTATTGTTGATACTATCAAACAAGATTTGCACTCTCCTCTATCGGGAAACTTTTTAAACTTCTTCGTAATAGCGGGTTCACTTGGCCCTCTCAATTAGCAATACTGAGTCTAGAACAAGTATTGTTCTGGATAATCTAATGCTTATAGAAAATAAGAAACTCAAGTAGTAATTGGACAACCATATTTTAAAACTTATTTTTGTTTAAAGACCTTTTTGAAATTTTGTTAGGAAAATCTTTTTCAAAAACTTGTTTTAAAATTTTGAAAATCACACACATGGTTGTCATTACCATATAAGTTGGTTGTTGATCTTGTAATCCATCAATAAGGTATCTAATTAAAGAAACGACCACAAAGGGCCCACCCACTTTAGTAAATCTTCTACCCCTCCCTGGGTTCATTTCGCATTCATTAGTCGACAAAAACTTCATTTACCATTGCATAATATCTTATTCGTAACTCTAACTCTAATGCCCACATCTGATATTGTATGTGATACTCTCATCATGGTTACAACCAATCGGCGCAATTCGACGTTCTGTCTGTAGATAAAGTCGTATCTTTGTACTAACTTTAAGTATACCTAATAAGTCGATGTATCATTTCTTGTGCAGTGTCTGAGAAGTGATAAGAAACTTCTCATAACAATGGTGCCTTTGAAACTTGCAACGTTGGCTCTTCGTCAATTTCCATCAAATCGTTGCCTCCTGCTCGGAGCTTGTCCTACTACACAATTCTAAGTTGGATCATACTAAAACTAATCTATTTCTCCTTATACGAAATTCTCAAAAGAATCAATCTTAATTTCATTTAAAACCACATGAAAATCAGGGTAATTTTCCCAATATCCGTCTAGATGTCGACTCCTCGCAACTATAGGATCTGGGTACTCAATATATCTATAGTGATAATATATTCGCCTTACAACTATCTTAACAACATCTTATCTTAATAATCAATATCTTATCTGATAATCTTAACTCAAACTCAACTCAAACTCAACATGAGTTAACTTAAAGTCTTCCCTATCTTATATGAACTGCCAATCTTATCTTAATTCCTACTTATTCTTATTTCAGGGACCAATAACATGTGGCTCTGATTCTAACTTGTAACATCCTCAAATTCGGGGTCAGGATTGGGTGTCACCAAATAACTTTAAACAATATAAACCTATATATTAAAATAAATATACAGATAACCCCTCAATTCCGGATCGTTTATAGATTATGGTATGAAACAAGAATCTAACCTTCTAAGATTTATAACAACTAAATAAAATTTTGTTACCTATTTACTAACTTCCTCGTCTTATTCACTCTAACATTTCCAACTTCCTGTAGCTGGTATCTCTCCAATTTTATTATCTATTAAGAGCTATTCACTTTTATCCTCATTTGATACAGAAAGAAATAAGAATTCACAAAGCAGGAGTGAGCCAAAAATGCCCAGAAAGTATCATAATTGGTTTTCAGGTATAATAATCAAAAGGAACCCCCAGAAATAATCTTTAAATGATTTTATAAACATCTTTATTTATTAAAACAGTTGAGCAAATAAAAAATTGACCCTTATTATCCTTCAATCATAGATAAAGAAAATCAACGAACAGTTCCCTGATTCATTTCCTGAATCAATTCTTTGTTCGATTGTGTAATCATAAAACTTTCCAAGAAGGAATTCCATTAATGCCGATCAACAATAAATTACACTGGATACCAGAACCAACATATGCACTTTTACCTGCTGATCAGTCAGGATATAATGCGGATCTATACCCATCTGTATAGACCCACCATCATATCGGGTACTCAGGCCCATTTTGGCCTCATATCAAAGGATCCAGCCATCTCTGGTCCTTATCGTAACCAATAGGGTCCAACCATCTCTGGCCCTTATTGTAACCATCTAGTCCATAGAGTATTTTGATGTTAAATCATTTTTATTTCAATACATTATGATTCAGGGTTCGCAAATAACCCAGAACAATAGGTATTTACTCAAGAGATCATAAATAATAATAATAATAATAATAATAATAATAATAATAATAATAATAATAATAATAATAAGGAACAAGAATAAAAAGGTACTTGCAGAATTAAGAGTAATTGCAACGAAATGTAAAACATTTAACTATTCTGAATTTAGAATAAGGAAGAAATACTTGCCTCAATTGATCCGCTTTCTAACTTTTAATCACCATTCTAAGCTCGTCTTTATTATGTATCCACTCGTCTCATTTACCACATTATTCAGGTTTTACTTTTACTATCATTGTCGGGTTTTGAATGCCTCGAACTATGTATATCTATCATAAAATATACTATTTCAATTAACCGACAATATATAATTATCTATTATACGCTTATCCGTATCGTCTACCCACCCGGTACTAACAGATAAGGATCACATTTAATCATATGAAGTTTAATAGACACATGGAATCACAATTTACATAACACGTAAAAACATAAGGCACATATCACATTATTCATGTAAAATATGATTCAGTTCGTCAAAATATTTGACTCGATATGTTTAAAATTGAAATCGAGTCGAAATATGACTTTTTGATAGTTACGCGACTCAGAAACATTTACAAAATCAAACGACCTTTCAAAATGAAAGATTTATGTCTCGAATGTATTTTAATGAAAGCATAATATTTTTCTGAGTCTAGAAGCGTTCGTTTCGTTTAAAACGGGTAAATAGTTCAATTAATATTCAATTAATAAGAATAATTCAATTATTATTCAAAATAATTAATTCAAATTATTTAAATATTAATTATATTTTTAAATAATTATTTAGGAAAAATCAGAATTAAAAATGATTTTTCCATACTTTTTGGAATTAAAATTAATTTAAAACAAATTATTTAAATAAACTGATTAATTATCAAAATAATTAATCAATTTAAATAAATAAATAAATTTTGAATTTTGGAAAAAAAATTCAGATTTATAAAATAAATAAATAAATTGAATTAATTAATCAATTTATTTTAATTAAATAAAACTGATTTTTGAATTTATATAATAAAAATAAAAATAAAAATCCAAAAACAGATTTTCGGAAAATTGAATTTGGGAATTTAGCATCAAAACCGGGTTATAGAAAACGGGTCAACGGGTCTCAATCCGGGTCGGTAAAGAACACCACTGGAATCTGGGATGAAACCTAGAATCCGGTGAGTCTCACCGGACTCTGGTGAGTCCCGTTCTGGGCCAAAACAACACTGTTTGGTGTTGTTTTTACAGGGCTTTCATTCCTCACATCACTAACAATCGATTCCAACCATTCATCGACCAAAAACATCCCTGAATCTCAATCTCCTGCCAAATCAAACCAAAAACTGGCCAAAAACTGATATGATTCATTTGTACATAAAACTTCACGTTCTATAGCTTAAATCAAAGCTTATAAATTATATAATCAAACCCCTAACACCTACCTAACCTCAAGTTCCTCAAAATAAAGAACGATTAAATCAAAAATTAAGTATAAACCCTAGAAATCGAATTACACTATCCAAGAATCGTTTGAAGAAATTGAGCACAAATCGACTGTACACACTCAAATAAAGCTATATCAATCATCAAATCAATCAAATAACCCTAGAATCAGAAAGCCCTAATTTCAGTTAAGAACCATAAAATCAAAATTGAAAATCTATACATCAAAACATGAAATTGATGGTATAAACATGTAGAACAGATCAAGAGCATCGATTTGGATATTTACATGATATGATTTGGTGCTCAGAATCGATCAAAATCATGGTTTGATTCTCTGACCCGAATTCAAAACCTTAACCCGATTTTCAGAGAATTTTAGTATTTTTTTGATTTTTATATAATAAAAAAATAATTACATAATAGATAAATGGTATCTATAATTATAAAAATAATACCCCAATATTATTTAGGGCCTAATTATAACATTTAATAAAAAATGATTAGCCCAAAATTAATAATTATCGGGGAATAATTTTTAATCCAACAAATATAAAAATTATATCAAAAAATCCCAAAAACTACGAATAATCCAAAATGCAAAAATATTGAATATTTGGAAATCCCATGATTTTATAAAAATAAAAACGATTTTCGCGGGCAAAACTTCTCATTTGTAGAACCAAAGATGATATCATCCACATAGATCTGAACTAGAATCATATCCTCACCATGTTTCTTGTAGAAGAGAGTCTTGTCTATAGTACCTCTAGTAAAACCATGCTTCAGTAGGAATTCTGACAGTGTGTCATACCAAGCTCTAGGTGCCTGTTTTAGTCCATATAGAGCCTTGAGTAACCTGTACACAAAATTTGGAAATTCTGGATCTTCAAAGCCAGGTGGCTGTTGCACATAAACTTCTTCTTCTAGCTCACCATTTATGAAGGCACTCTTGACATCCATTTGATACACTTTAAAATTTGAGTGTGCAATAAATGCTAGAAAAATCCTTATTGCTTCAAGTATTGCAACTTGAGCAAAAGTTTCATCATAATCAATTCCTTCTTCTTGTGAGTAGCCTTTTACAACCAACTTTGCTTTATTTCCGGTAACTACACCATTTTCATCCATCTTGTTCCTGGACACCCATTTTGTTCCAATAATACTTCTATTCTTTGGTGCAGGAACCAATTCCCAAACTTTGTTTCTTTCAAACTGATTCAGCTCTTCATGCATGACAAATATCCAATCAGGATCCAGTAGAGCTTCATCAATTTTCTTAGGCTCTACTTGAGACATAAAATATGCATGTAGGCACTCATTAGCAGTTGCACTTCTAGTCCTCACACCCAAATTAGGATTACCAATTATTGCTTCTCTAGTGTGACTTCTATCCCACTTCCTTGTATGAGTTTGTTGACTTGTGCCTTCATCATTTTCTTTATTATTGGTATGACTGCTAGATCCTTCTTCTCTTTCTCCCCCTGAGTTTGTGCTATCAAATTCAGGTGTTTGAGATGATCTTCCATTTCCATGATTTTCTTGTTCAGTAGAATCTTCATTTGTCTTCTGTTGTGCATCAACTTCATCTTCCCCATCAGAATCACTATCAATATTGAGGTTTTCAAATACAAGGGCTTCAGCTTCATTTTCATCAAGGCATTTTAAGCCTGGACACTTGTCATCATCAAAAGTCACATTTGTGCTTTCTATAATCTTCTTTTGATCTATCACATAAACTTTGTAGGTTGTTCTTTCCAATGAATATCCCAGAAAAATTGCTTCAAAGACTTTTGAGTCAAATTTTCCTACATATTTAGAGTTGTCTTTCAAAATGTAACACTTGCTTCCAAACACATGAAGATGCTTTACAGTAGGCTTTCTTTTAGACATGATTGAGTAAGGTGATTTTCCATGTGCCTTGTTAATGAGATATCTGTTCTGAGTGTAACATGCAGAGCCTCTTTCCAGAAACTTGTTGGTAACTTGGCATCTTGCAGCATTGTTCTAGCAGCTTCAACTAATGTTTTTTTCTTTCTTTCAACTACTCCATTTTGTTGAGGTGTTCTAGCAGCTGAGAATTCTTGAACAATGCCTTTACTTTTGCAGAATTCACTCAATGTTGCATTTCTGAATTATGTTCCATTATCACTTCTCAATCTTTTTACACAATTGTGATCTTCAACCTGTTTTTCTATCTTCTTGATGTGCTCAATTATGATGTGTGGAGTTTCATCTTTAGAGTGCATGAACTCTACCCAAGTGTATCTTATGAAATCATCCACCATCACAAGTGCATATTTCTTTCTTAAAATTGATAAGACATTTACTGGCCCAAACAAGTCCATGTGAATAAGTTGCAATGGTGAACTTATAGAATTCACAGTTTTTGACTTATGACTTGATCTTTTCATTTTTCCTTTCTGACAAGTTTCACAAACTTCAACTTGAGCAAACTCCAGTTTAGGCATATCTCTAACTAACTCCTTTTTGACCAAGGTGTTAATTGTCTTGAAATTCAAGTGAGATAATTTCTTATGCCATAGCTTGCTTTGTTCTTCTGATGTCTTGGTGTAGAAGCAACAAATTCCATCCTTATTTGTTGAGTCCAAGTCTGTAACAAATAAGCTCCATTTCCCTGCTCCTTTCAAAGCAACTTCACCAGTTTTCTTGCTGATAAAAGTGCATTCTTCTTTGTTTAATAAAACTTCAAATCCTTTATCTGTAAATTGGCTAACACTGAGAAGATTCACTTCAAGACCATCTACCAGTGCCACATCATCAATGACGACATTTTCAGAAATAATCTTGCCACATCCCATTGTGAATCCTTTGTTATTTTCTCTAAAGGTCCGGCTTTCTCCTCAAACTATGATAGCGGGGCTTTATCGCCTGTCATATGTCTGGAACATCCAATATCTATGATCCAGATGACTTTCTTCACTTTGCCCTCCACACAATGAGTTTTAAGTGTGTTTAGCAACCCAAACAGTGTTGGGTACTTTCTTCTTGTTAACTGATTTAACAGAAGTAGAATGAGTATTTTCAGATAAAATAGAGTTCATTGACTGTTGAGCATTTTCCCTTTCTGGTGTAGACCCAATTTTTGTATATTTGAGGTCTACTCTCAGTTTCTGACAACATTTCATCACTTTCAAGTTTCAAGGAATGTAGTCAAAGTTGTCACAGAAGGAGTAGGGATCATTTACATTTGCTTCATTGTATTTGCAGGCTCCTTCAGTTGGCTTGCTAACTGCCTTTTTACAAAGGTGAGTTAGGTGATTCACGGAGCCATATTTTTCACATTTCTTTCTTGGAGCATTCGCAACATAAGCAAAATTGTTGCTTTTATTTATCCCTATTTTCCCATTTCTATTTTTCTTTTTTTTTTCTTGCATCTTCAGTTTTGGTTTCTTTAATAGGTGTCTTGGGACTTTGTTTGTCCATGAGCTTCTCTTCAATATTGGAAGTTTTAGGTCACACAACACTATATAAGGGGGTTGAATATAGTGTTTATATAATCAAATCGATTTAGAACACAAGTATGTAACAGTAATCAAGTTTATTCAATATAATAAGCTCTGTTACAAAGCAGGTTAAACTACTTTCTCAGTGATGAACAATATCACTAAGAGCTGCTAGGTTACAATGAATAATCTTCTCGTGAATGATAACACATATAGTGTAAACCCTAAGCTGTGTTTATATAATACACAGTTACAAGATATCTTCTAATTGATTTGGAATATAATTTTGTCTCTAAAAATATATCAATCAGATATTATCTTTTTACAAGTCTTCTAGTCGGTCAAATCCTAAAGCATATCTTCTTTTATTTTAGTCATGATCCTCTCCTGTAGATCAGCTGCATTCCTTATCTGAAGTACCCACACTTAAGTTCTGATATAAATCCTGACGGTCTTAAGTTCTGATATAATTCTGACTTTAGTAAGTTCTGATTTCCAGTAAGTCCTGATAAGTCCTGATATTTAGTTCTGAAACTAAACAAATCAGATTAGACATGACATCACAAATATATCTAACAGGAAGACTGAGTTGATTCTGCAGTTTTCTTCTTTTTGTCTTCATCAACAATTTATTGCTTGATAATCAATTCTTCTTCACTGAAGTTGACTTCACATGCCTTGAACATAGGCGAGGCAACCTTTTTCAGCATTGCTGGAATATTTTCATTTTTTGTTGTTTTTCCCTTGTCACCTATGTCTTTCTTTTTGTTGTTAAAGGCATCATAGTCAAGACCAATAACAATGTTTGCACATGGTTTGTTTTTCTCATGATACTATCCAATTAACTCAGATGCATTCTTGAAGGATTTCAACTTAACTTCATTCTTTTCAAGCTTCTCCCTTAGCACTACTTCAATTTCATTTGCACACTTGAGCTTGTTTTTGAGATAAGCATTCTCTTGTTTACAGCTTCAAGCTCCACCAACAACAATCCAGTTTCTTGCTTCTCACTTTCAAGCTTCTCATTTCTCTTTTTCAGTCTGCTCACTTCTTCATTAGCAACAACCATGCTTGTGTGAATGTGAAACATTTTTGTGATCATCTTCTTTACAGTTTCCTTATATTGACTCACATTTAAATCAATGGTGGTAAAAGTTGGTACCTGTGATTTAGATGAGGATGATTCTTCTTGCTCTATAGCCATGAGTGCATAATTTCCAAATTCTTCATCTTTATCATTTTCAGAGTCATCCCAACTTTTTTCCTCTGCAATATAAGCTTTGCTTTGCTGTTTTTTCAGAAGAGCTTCATACTTTGCTTTTAGTTCAAGATAAACTTTGTCTTTCTTTGCTTTCTTGGGTTTTCTGCATTTTGTAGCAAAATGTCCTAGTTCATCACAGTCGAAGCACCTTATCTTAGATCTATCAACAGATCCAGTTTTGTAACCATTCTTGTTGTCAGAAGTGTACTTCCCTTTTCCTTTCCAGCAACTGTCTTTGTTGAAAGACTGTCCTTTACCCTTAAAGTATCTTGGTTTCTTTACTATAATGTTAGAGAATTTTCTATCCAAATAGGCCATTGACTGATCTAGCTCATCAAGAGTGTAGAACTCATCTTCCTCCAATTCCAGAATAACTTGTTCCTGTGAATCATTTGTTTGTTGCTCACTTGTTGAAGCAATGGGAGTTTGAGATCTTGGCTCATCATTAGATGTTTGGATTTCATTGACAATTAAAGCACTTGAGCCATCTACTACATGTCCTTGACCAGATCTCAATGATTTCCTTTGAATCATTTCTAGTTCATATATTTTAAGAATTCCATATAGAACTTCCAGTGTTATTCTGCTCAAGTCTCTCCCTTCCCTGATTGCTGAGATTTTCTAGTTCCAAATGATCAGGGAGAGTAAGCAAGAACTTTAAGTTCACTTCTTCAGCTTCATAGTATTTGTCATGGAGCTGCAAGTCATTTGTCAGCTTATTGAATCTTTCAAGCACATCAGTTTTACTTTCTTTTGGCTTGGCCATGAAACCCTCATATTGTGAAATCAGTATCCTTCTTTGATTAGATCTAACTTCCTCAGTTCCTTCACAGAGTATTTCAATCTTTTCTCAGATTTGTTTGGCAGTGTCACAGTTGACAATGTTGTTGCAAATCACATTGTCAAGTGATTCTATCAGTATTAGATGCAATCCACTATTCAGGGAAACTTTCTCCTTTTCAGGCTCAGAAAACTCAGAAGGGTCTTTTGGAGAATAATGAGCTAGAATGACCATATCACCATCTGTTGTTTCTTCAACTCTAACCATATGAGTGAAGGGCCCATATTTGAGAATCTGAATATATAGTGGATTGGCCATCCTGACAAACATCAACATTTTCTTTTTCCAAAGAGTGTAGTTAGCTTTGTCAAAGGTAGGAATTTTGATGCTACTGATTTTCTGTGTATTCATTCTTCCAAGATCTTGAATCTGTTTACGTTCAGATTTTGCTCTGATACCACTTGTTAGGAAATGAATAACACACAGAGGGGGGGGGTGAATGTGTTTTACTGTTTTTAAGCTTTTCTTGAATCTTTTATGGTTGAACAAAGTAAATTAAATCTTGTAGTGAAAGTGTGTTCATGCAGAAATTAAACTTGTAAAAATAAAGAACACAGATCTTCAAAACTCACTTAATTTTATATTAAAATTAAAAATGTTTTGCTACAAAATTTCTAGGCTCTTTGTTGATAAAGAGTTTAGCTTCTTCTTGAAAGTGTTACAAGAATTTCTATCTAAATTATTACAACTGATAAAAGACCAGTGTTAACTTTATAACTCAGTTAACTACTAGTTTACACAGTGTACAATAAGACATGCTATTAACCTTTACTAAACTGTCACTTGTCATTTCCATTTTAGAAAAAAGTGAATCTTCTATTTCTGGTTTAACATATCTTTAGCATCTTGTGATTATTTTGATCTTCCTTTGTTAGTTAATCTTCACCATTCATCTTGCACATCCTTCAAACTGCTTTTTGTAGACTTGTCAATCCAGCTGGTTGGATTGTTTGTTGATTGTATATTTTGGATATTAAACTGATCTGCATTTTGTACTTTGAGAATTTACCTCAAGAACTCCAGTTAGGCATATAGAGATCTTGACATCTCGATAAGTATATTGACTTATCGAGATCTCTAATACTCTATAGTGAATTTGACTTATAGAGGTCTCTGAGTTCTCGAATGAGACTTTGGCTTGTCGAGATCTCTCAGCTTCATGTCTTCACTTTGACTTGTCGACAACTTATAGTTCTCTAGTTAATTTTGACTTATTGATATCTCTGAGTTCTCTAGTGGACTTTGACTTATCGATAACTCAGAGTTCTCTAATGAATGTAGACTTGTCGATAACTTTGAGTTCTCTAGTAAAGAAATGACTTGTCGAAATCTCCAAACTTCATGTCTTCAATTGACTTGTCGATATCTCTCTGAGTTCTCTAGTAGCTTTCCTAACTTCTCGATAAGTCATTTGGAGTTCTCGAATGACTTCTCTATAATACTAAATCTGTGACTTGTAGAGATCTTAACTTAGAGTATTTTTATCCAAATAGATTTATTCAACTCCAAACTTCTTCAAAATTCTTCTGAGGCATGATCATCTTGATCTTCTTCCAGATATAATCCTTAGGCTTGATACTGTTTAAGGAAAAAGACTCCGGTCTGCTCCTTTGCATTTTTACAGACTTTAAAATGTTACCAGTACAAAATATAAATTAAGATAACAATACAACTTACTTAGGGTTGACAAATTGTCTTAGTCTTGTTAAGGTACAGACATATCTTGTACAACACTCTACATTTACATGAAAGAGAAATATAGGGGTGAAACTAAAATGTGGTGTAATCGTACTACGATGAAACCAAGTACCCTATCAAGAAATAATTTAGAGTTCTGCTAAAATAGAATTGTAATTATATTACAGTTTGAACAATTTTATTATTTTCTATTGGTGAAACCAAAAATACAGTTTTTATAATATTCATACCATTTTATTGAAATGGAATTCCACCAACAAATTAAAAATTCCAATTTAAACACATAGCCTATATACTTGGTCGTGATTTATATTTCTCGGAACCTATTTAGTTGACCAATTTATTAACTTATTTATTTTAAAATATAATTAAAAATAGGATTCAAACCCGTAAAAATAATAAAAAATCATGGCTTATAAAAATTTTAAAAATGAGTAAAAATAATACATATAGAATTATAAGTCATATAGGAATAAAAAAGAATAAAAATAATACATTTAGAGTTATAACATGAATCATAAAAGGCGAAACCAAAATGTGGTGGAACTTAAAATAAGTGAAACCAAAGTACCACTTAAAAATATGTTTCGTTTATAAGAAAAATGGGTAAAAATAATACATATAGAATTATAAGTCATATATGAATAAAAAAATTAAAAAAATTAACTTAGAGTTATAACATGAATGTGAAAACAAAGTATCAGTTAAAAAGTTCATTAATAAAGAAAAATGGGTAAAAATAATATATATAGAATTATAGGTCATATAGGAATCAAAAACGATAAAAATAATATATTTAGAGTTATAACATGAATTAAAAAGTGAAACCAAAAGGTGATGATACCAAAAAATAAGTGAAATCAAGGTAACATTAAAAAGAGGTTTCGCTTATTAATCGTGCGATGCACGGGGCTAATTATAATATTTGCAATTTGCTTATTATATAAAAATAAATTATAAAAGATAATAATTAGGTATTATTGAAATTAAAGAAGTTAATTTTTTGTATTTATGGTGATAATGATGGATTTAAAATATGAATTAAAAATATGAATTATTTTCTAATATTAAAATATGAATTATTAAAAATAAGTTTGGAAGTATTTGGTTTCCTGTGAAAAGAGATGAGAAAGAAGTTGAGTGCAATTAGAATTTAAGTTGAATTGTAGTTCAAAGAGTTTGTAATATTGGATACCTAATTTAATATATTTAAATAAATTATTTTTGGTTTAACTTTATTTTGGATGGTGAAAACAAATGTTTTAGGAATGTGTTAACCAACCGACCAAATCAAACCATGTTTCGCTTATAATAGTATACTCGCCTATAAATAGTGTGATGCACGGGCTGATTATAACATAATATTATTATTTATATAATAATTTTTGTAAAAATAAAAAAAAATTATAATAGATAATTAAATAAAATATAATAATTATGTATTATTGAAATTAATGATACATATATTTTTTATATTCTACTTTTGATGAATTCAAATTTGGATATTTAAAATATTAAGATTTAGAATATTGTTCATATTGAATATTACGATTCTCATATATTTATTTTAAAAATTTAATAATATCATCACATATCAATACTATATTATTAAAATAGAAAGATATTAAAAATGTGACACAGCTACTCATATTTTAATATTTACACCAAAAATTCTTTATTTTATAACTAAAATTTTAGTGTGCAAAACCTATATTCAAATTTTCCTTTTACTTCGAAAACATCCATTTTTTAGTTATCAGTGTTTCTTAAACATAAGGAATCTTATTTCAACATAAAAAATCATATTTTATATTGGCCGATGTAAGACTGTAAGATGTTTTTTTCAGTTTCAGGTATTTTTAATTTAATTTTTGAATATGATATTTGTGTTCATCTAATGTGTATTAATAACTATTAAGAATTAATTGATTATGAAATTATTTGGTCTCCGACTGAGAGAGAATTATAATTTAAATTAATTTTAGAAGAGTCAAAGATACATGTTTTTTCTAATATTTAATATTAATAAGATTTTTGAAAGTCGTGTTAACTATTTTTTAGGAAGGTATTAACAAACAATCAATCATAACCTATTAAGCTTAAAATAGCATATAACCAGTATGATGCATGGTTTAATTTTAATATCTTTAATCATATTATTGTTATTATTATATTTAATTTTTATTATAAATGGTAAATCATGCAATAAAATAAATAAGTTTTTGAAATTTATGATATTAATTTTAATACTTATTTTTTCAAATTTATTTATTAATTTTGGAAGTTTGGCAGGACTAATGGATGTATAGCTTGTCTATATGGAATTTTTTAAATTAATTATATATATTTTTAGTCCGCGTGATGAACGAAAAGTGTTTTTCTGAGAGGGAGAGATGAAAAATGATAAGCGTTAGCCTTCTTTTTGGAAAGTGTTAACCAATCAACTAAACAAAATCATACCAATCAACTAAACAAAATCATGATTTGCTTATAATAGTATAATATAGATAGATAGATTGATATTATTTTTTAAATATATATTTTTATTTTTTTCTTGATTTATTAATTATATTATTATATTATAATTTGAATTAGTAAAATTAATTTTGAAAGTGTTTGGTTTCCTACAAAAGAGATAAGAAAGAAGTTAAGTGCAATTAGATATTAGGTTGGATAATAATTCATAGAGTTTATAGTTATATTAGATACTTGATTTATTTTTTTTAATAAAATTATATTCATTTAAACTTTATTTTGGGAGGTGTTGGACCAAATTTCGCCTTAAATATTGACATACATTATATAGATAGATTTTTAGTGAAATTATTGTTCTTATTATTTTAATAAGCTTTGATGGTGAGATTAAATACGATTTGCACCAACATAAGCTGTGGGAAACTGAAAGTGTAAAGCAGTAGTATTTGTACAGGACACCGGAATGTTACATGATCATTACATTAAAAATGTTAAAACTGAATTATTAAAAATTTTAATTTGTAATTTTTGGAAAGCCCTAATAATTTTTTTAGGCAGGTGTTAACCAACCAACCAAATTATCATATGTTTTGCTTATAATTGTATAACTAACATACAACTCGTGCGATGCACGAACTGATTATAACATTTATTATTTTATTATTTTTATTAAAATAAATTATAAAAATAATAATCAAATATTATTTAGATTAACAAAATTAAAATATTTATTTTGTATGTATTGTTTTATTGAAGGATTCAAAATTTAGATAGTTAGCTCATGGTTAAAAGAGGGATAACTCTTGGCGGGAGGAAAATTTATGATTATGTTTACTGAGTCAGAGCCTGTCGCTTAAATGCGGTTTACCCAGCCACGATTTGAATAACACTGGTGTACGTGGATGATTTGGTATTTTTTTAATATTATTTTTTTTAATTTTTTCTTAATTTCTTAATTTTTTTTGTTATATTATAATTTGAATTGCTAAAATTATTTTGGAATCGTTTGGTTCCCTACAAAAGAGGTAAGAAAGAAGTTGTGTGTGGTTAAAAATTAATTTGGATAATAGATCATAGAGTTTGTAGTTATATTGAATACATAATTTAATTTTTTAATTAAATTATATTTATTTAAACTTTGTTTTGGAAGGTGTTAATATACTTTTTAGGAAGGTGTTAACCAACCGATCAAACGAAATCATGTTTGGCTTATAATAGTATAGTATAGATATAGATATATAATTTCTATTTTTCATTCTTATTTTTCTAAGTTAAAGTTTAATTTAGGTGTTAACTTTATCGTACGTACAAGAAGCCGTTTAAATTGAAAACAAACGAATTAAACTGTGTTAAATGGATTAATTTCAAACATAACAATATAGTGTGGGATTGAGATTTAGGGGTGTATTGAATTGAGATTTTTAAGAATTTTTAAATTTAGGTGTATTTAACTGAAATTTTAAAAAATGTATCAAAATTTAATGGTATTGAACTAGGATTTTAAATTATATTATAAAATTTGATAGTATTTAATCAGGATTTTAAATTAGTTTGATTGAGTTTGGACTTTATAATCGGTTCAAACCGATTGATGCTGACCCCTGCATGTTGTTAGGAAGGTCGAGCAAGACAAACATACAGAAGGAAGGCTTGAACTATCCGCCTATATTTGTTGTACTCAATTTGCTTTACCAGCAAAAACAAAGCGACTTCACCTTCAGGTTTAACGATTCACATCTTTAACAATTTGTTCCGTCTTATTTACACCAAAAAAAAATACAGTTTGTTTTGTCTCGGATCTAAATTTTTTTATGATAACATGGTTTTTAATCTTAATTGGCATCTATTCCAGACATTTTATTTTGCAAGTTTGAAGTGAGACCGTTACAAATGTATAAGATTCGGCAAATTATAAGTTGAATTGTGCTAAATTAAGAGCCGCAATACTGCATATGATTATCAAACCAGCGTTCTAAAATCTTTACAAATATAATAACAGAAATGAACATGCATCAGTTTTTGGAAATGCAATGCAACATTGTGTTGAGCATATTCTAGCTATGTGCAAAACAACTGATGTAACTAAGCTCTCAAAACTCATAGCTGCATTAGCTACATAACAGTGGCTGTTCTAGTCCGATCATAGCTGCTTCGAACACTCCTCGGACGCGCTACAGTCTTCTTCTTAATTCCTGCTTTGTCCATAATCTGTTGCTCTCTTTTTCCCTTCCCAAATGACACTAGTGTAGTTGGAGGCAATTCATGTTTTGAAGCTGAACCATTTTTTGTTGCGCCTCCATATACCAGAATCCTTGTAATTCCTGAATAATTCAGAGCCTCCGCAATTTGAATTGCTGCAACACCTTTATTAGTCTTTGATTCAACATCAGCCCCTTTCTTGACAAGGACTTCAATCACTTCAACGTGTCCGGACTCAACAGCACAATGCAAAGCAGTGTAACCATCCTCGTCTTTGGCGTTAATGTCAATGCCTTTCTCAATCAGTGTTCGAACAGCATCAACCCATCCTTTAAATGAGGCACGATGCAATGCAGTCCAGCCATGCTGATCCAGGCCATTTATACAGGCTCCATTCTCGAGGAGCCTTTGCATTGTCCTCACTTCTCCTTTTCGTGCAGCTATACTTAAACTCTCCCCTAGACGGAGAGCATCAAATAACCTGTTGTGCCCGTGCTCTGCTGCAACATCATAAGCAGTTTTACCAACTTTGTTACGAATATCTTTGTTAGCCCCCTTTTGAAGTAATAGCTTAATCATATGATCATCCCCTAATGCTGCTGCAATATGTAATGGAGTATCGCCATCATCAGAGTTTCGAATGTCAGCTCTTGCGCCATAAGTCAACAATTGTCTGGCGCAGTCCCTTCGCCTTTCCTCGACAGCTATGTGTAGCGCGGTGTTACCATCTTTAGTAAGAGCATTAACATTAGCGTTCTTGAGTAAAAGAAGCTTCAGAATCTCCACGTGTCCGCCACCAGCAGCAAGATGAATTGGACCCCAAGTGGATGACTCTGATCTTTCCATGCTGGCTCGATGAGCCAACAAGAGCTCTACGATCAAAGTCTCTCCTGACGCAGCTGCAGCTTCTAGCGGAGTCGAACCTGATCCACTCGAAACCTCAACATCAGGCTTGAACTCCAGTAGAAGCTGCACTAGATCAGGGCGGCTTTGATTGATTGCCAAATGAAGTAAAGTTTGGCCATCAGCATCAGCTGACTCAACAGCCTTCCAAGCAGGATCACTTTTCTCCAACACATCTCTAATTTCATCCATAGCACCGATGGAAACAAGTTGGGCTAAAACCGGAGATCCAACAAACATGACTTTTATAGCACTATCAATAAACACTTGTTTTTTCCTAGTAGTAAACCATTCAGCAGGAATGGTATCTAACGTTGAGGCCGGATTTTTAGCAACTGCACCAGGCACAACAACACTATGCAACAAGAACGTATCATCGCAATAGGGAAATGATTCAGGAAGAAGAGAATGTGGAGGTGATTCATAAGTGATCTGAACTGTAAGGGTAGCAAGAGGAGATATAATTCCGGATTGAGGACGGATGGTGTAACGATTCTTGTCCATCGGTTGTAGGCGAAATGCCACGGGCATAGTGTGCATAACATTGCGTAAAGTCAGCTCACCAAAACATCTCTGGCCCTGTTCAATTCTGATTGCCACAAGATTTGATGGCTCTAAGCTTATAAGCCTATCCATAATCTTTATCAATTGTACGAGTAAATCTCCAAGCCCGTTTCCTTACTAGAAATCAATATTGGAGTGGAGTACTAGTGTTTATGGTAAAAGAAAGAGCAAATGCCATGAAGAGAGAATTAGTGAAGGGAGTAAGTTAATGAGAAAGGTTAGGTAGGTGATACATATAAGGGGGAGGGGAAAGAATGGCCGGCATTAACAAGGCCGTGCCACATGGTGTAACAAACAATGCTAGACTTGTTCTATTCGGTGTCTAGCTTACAAAAGAATTAAATAACTTCATTCAAGTTAAAATTGGTTTAATGAGTACAACATGTCAACATCTTGTGAATGGTTATGATATTCTGCATCTGGAGATACACCATTTTGTACATAGTTTGGGGGTGTAGTGGGTCAATATTTTTGTGTGTGTGTCTATTGTGGCACATTTGGTTGATGTACATAGTTGTGCACAATACAACATTGTTGATTGTCTAATAAACTAGGTGCATACCAAGACATTTAAAAATTCAGATTCCTGCATATTACCCGAAAATCATCTAGATGCTGATGCCTCACCAACGTTTCTCCAGCTATTGATCAGCTCTGGACACAAGATATAGCACAGGCACAGCTCTGTTGACCCATAACTGATCCATGGAACAATGGGAATGAAACAAATTACTTAATGGGCATTTCGTACTTAATGTTCTGTAGAAATGGTCATTATGAATTTTCCAAGTGCTGAACTGTATGGAAAAACATTAGGACAAGTTTCTCCAGTTTGAACTATGTGCTAACTGTCAAGCAACTGTTGCAGGGATGTTCTGGAATTATACAATTGTGTACATCATTTGTGTAGCTTCAACTGCTGGAGCATAATATTGTTAAGACAATGTCTTGAATTCTGCTTTCAAATGCTACCAAATTAACATTATTCTCTTTAGCACTTCGGAGCCATTTATTACCCGGGAGATCAGTGCCGCAGCATTTGAAATATGGTGAACCTGATTTTAGATTGGCCCTGTAAACATTTAGAGGGTAATGGTTAAAACTATATGCAACCGTCGACATTGTTAGATGAAGGATGATCTTATATTAATATTCTAACATGCACATATCATTAGGTGCATTATTTTGTAAAAGCTTCGGGGTCTTTAAAATTGTTGGAAATGTAAGAGTATAAAGCTATCTAAGTAACAGATAAATGTAATTTAAATTAAACTTAAGTTGGCATTTACCTAGATGGATCAAAAGAGACAGTGATAGCCAGTAACTTCATCTCCTAACTCCCAATAGAGAGAGACCTGATCCAGGGGACTTGTTCTTTGATGGTAATGTCTAAAGACAAGCCAGCAAAAAAGAGTCGTGAAGAGCATTTTAACTTTCCTACGTTCCAATAAAAACAGCATAATTATTATTCGATTGTTAATATGGTGTCCAAATGCCATTTTTAGCTGAGATTGTGTTCCGAGTAGGACCAAATCCTTATTTTAGAAAGACTTAGACATTTTGTTCTTTTTTTACCTGGATATTGTACTCGTATACGCGGACGGTGCGGTTTTTTACTCAAATCGTAAATCAAATCGCACATGCGATTTGATCAAATTTTCAAACTGCACCCGCACCGCGTAATCTCAAAAACCGCATAAAATACGCCACGAAAATGCGGTGTTGTGTGGTGCGATTTGTGCGGTTTATTTTATAAAAAAAAATTAATTTATATACAAATATAATAAAAATTTAGCTAATAAGAAAGTTAAAAATAATATATTTTTGATTAAAAATAAAAATATGTCCATAATTTGTAATATGTATACTAGTATTTCTAACACAAAACTATATTAAATAAGAAATGAATCTATAATATATAAATATATCTATATAAACATTATATATATATATATATATATATTAAATTGCAGTACGGTGCGTTTTGAAACGCAATGTTAAAATGTCAAACCGCAAACCGAACCGTACCGTACAATTTGTCAAAAATTCAAATCGCACTCGCACCATAAAAAATTAAAAATCACATTTTACGGTATGGTGTGAAGCAGTGCGGGCGATTTATATGCTTTATGCAGTTTAATGATAACCCATATCCCGTGATTCTATATTGGTGCATAAAATATATTTTTCTTTTCGCCAAAGTGCGTAAAATGTATTTTAACTCCACGTGATTTTTAAGATTTTAATAAATAGAAGTTAACTGGTGCAAATATCATGATAGTTTAACACATTAAATTATGGTTTTGCCAGAGAAATTTGGTATCAACAAAGTTTGAGGTTCGTCGCCGGAATCAAGATCTACGATGGTGGTTATTTGCCTGGAAAGTACGCGGAGTGTGGTGGTTGTGATGAATTGGGGGTTGAGATTGCTTAGGGTTGGTGGTGGCTTCTTATGACTCTCCCTTCCGACCCCTTACAATTTGCCTACGTATCCCTATTTATAGGGAATCAAACCCACGTAGTTCTTGGGGAACAAGAAATCTAATGGGCTTAGACTTCTTATCCCTAGGCCCGGTCCAGAATCCATCTTCCGCTAGCTTTAGGAATGTCCAACTATGAGGCCCAACCGCGAAGGCTCAAGGCTCGTTTGTAATCGCAGGACTTCACGGATAATGCATCTCCCTGCGCAAGGATAACATTCCGCTACAACTATCTTCCTTGAGTTACGAACGCAGGTATAGCCACGGTTCAACCCAAATGCCAGACGCGTCCCTGTCCCCCGAATGAGGATAACCCACCAGATAGCAGGACAGGTGATCTCAAGCTCTTGGGTGCAAAAGTGCAGGATGACTCCAAAGTTCTCCAACGAGGACACCCGTTGAATACAAGAACAAAGTTCCCAAAGCACACACCAAAGTTAACCCCGCATCCCCAACGAGGACACCCGTTGAATACAGGAGGAGGCCTTCAATCATCAGGCATACCCCTGGAGGCTTTCAAGCTTTTCACGGACATCCCCCTCCTTGACCATTTCAAGGAGGGAATTCTTCAAAGAGTACCTGCAACAAATACGTTAGTGAAAATAATCCTCCATTGCTCCTTCCACGCTTTCCTTGCTTTAAACTTAATCTTGATCATGCATTCTTCACACATAGGACGCGTCCTGAATGATTGGGCGCGTCCTGACCCTACGAACTCCACATATTGCTATATTTTCCACGTATTTCTATTTGTTGTGTCTATAATGAGAACAAGCTCAACCATCCCAAAGTGTGCATCTCCAAGAGGCAGGACGCGTCCTCCCCTTGTAAAATACACATATTCTCCTTGCATGGCAACCTTATTACCTGTACAACCCATCCCATTATTTTTACTTATCAGGGCGCATCCTGCGCCTTGGGCGCGTCCTCCTCCTTTCAATATCTTCCTCCCTATCTTTTAACATGACAACCCAAAGTACAGCCTACATAATCATGGACGCATCCTACATATACAGGGCGTGTCTTCGCTTCATACAATGCAGACCAAAACCTAAGTATTCATCTTATTGCCCCAATTTCAGTCCAATTGACCCGTATTTGACCCGAGATGATCCAGTACCAGAGCGAAGACAAGCTCTTTTCCTTATCCTGAGCGAGGGCAAGCCCGTAGTGAGGATAAGCCCGGAGCGAGGACAAGCCCGGAGCGAGAACAAGCCACGTAGTACATTCATCTTGACTAAGGCGCGCTCTACCCCCAGGAAGCGTCCACTTACGTTGTGTTGTAGATTAAACCCAAACATAGTCCATATCTTGAATTTCATTAAATGTGGGTGCGTCCTAAGTCTAGGGCGCGTCCTCCACTCATGTCTTGTGGCCTAAGCCTAATTCTTCATCTTTTTCCCCAATTTGATTCCAATTGACCCATTCTTGACCCGAAATGATCCATATCCAAATTTTGGCTATAACAACAACCCCCAAATTCCATATAAAGTTGAAAACAAAATTGGAATTCTAATATCTAAATCCAAGCAAAAATTTGTGTTATCCTTCAATCCCATGAGTGTACGTCCTCTGCATCTTCCTCTATGAAGGCACGTTCTCAACCTAGAGAGGTTTACCACTTATGCACCACATCTCTAAGATTACATGAGTTAACTCTGACATAAGAAATAATAGATATTATACAAAAGTGTGCACCTCTCACAAGGCATTTCGTACTTCAAAGTGTAATCTTACGACAATATTATGGGGATTACCCTCAAGTATTTCATCCCATAATAGCTTTCTTTTGCAAGAGGCGCATGTACCTTGATAAGGGCATTCATTCTTGGAGGGAGCGTCCTCTATATGAGGAGCTTCTAACTCCGACAAAGTCTCCATCCTTGGAGGGCACACCCTCACAAAGAGGAGCGCCTACCTCGACAAGGTCTCTATCCTTGGAGGGCACGTCCTCGCAATGAGGAGCGTCTACCTCGACAAGGTCTCCATCCTTGGAGGGCGCATCCTCACAACGAGGAGCGTCTTCCTCGACAAGGTCTCCATCCTTGGAGGGCGCGTCCTAACAACGAGGAGCGTCTTCCTCGACAAGGTCTCCATCCTTGGAGGCGCGTCCTCACAACGAGGAGCGTCTTCCTTGACAAGATCTCCATCCTTGGAGGGCGCGTCCTCACAACGAAGAGCATCTACCTCGACAAGGTCTCCATCCTTGGAGGGCGCATCCTCTGTAAGAGGAGCATCTACCTCGACAAAGGTATTCATCCTTAGAGGGAGCTTCCTCTGTAAGAGGCGCGTCTACCTCGACAAGGGTATTCATTCTTGCAGGGCGCGTCTTTTGTAAGAGACGCATCCACCTCGACAAGGAAAATCATCCTTGGAGGGCCCGTCCTCTGTCAGAGACGCATCCACCTCGACAAGGGAAATCATCCTTGGAGGGCGCGTCCTCTGTCAGATATGCATCCACCTCGATAAGGGAAATCATCCTTGGAGGTCGCGTCCTCTATCAGAGACGCATCCACCTCGACAAGGGAAATCATCCTTGGAGGGCGCGTCCTTTATATAAGGCGCGTCCACCTTGACAAAGGTCTTCAGATTCATGTAACAAAACTAAATCAAAGATCAATATTTTTAGAAGGCTTTTATCTTCAACAAAGCTCAAGGGATGCAAAAACTATCTCTTGTTGAAACATCTCCCAGCGAGGCATCTCTCGAAGTGGCATCTGATAAAGGGCATCTCATTCTCAGAGACATTTTCTTGAAGTTGAGCGTTTCCTTAAACATGAGTGTTTTTCTGACCTTAAGCATCTTTCTTAGTTTTAGGAAAAGCCATGTATCTTACTCATGTGGCAATATATAACACCACAGAACTAATGAGAGGTAACCTACCCCCCGAGCGTGCACCTTGTCAAAAGTACTTTGTAGCCTCATCTTCCTCATCTGAACTAATGCAACTCCCACATTCCCTTTTTGATAAAGACAACCAGATGACCTTGGTAATCATATCAAAAGAAGAAGCCTTAACATATGAGCCAGATATGCTTAGGGCGCGTCCTGAAAACTCACTCAGATTATTGAGGATGTGAGGGTGTTAGACACAAAGCATGCGCTAATAATTCACGCAAGTATACGCATTCACAAGTAATATAGAATGATTTCTAGTTCGTTCCTACAGAGGCATCGATTAATTATATTTAATTAACACTTACTCGCCAATGTATGATTACTTCTCAATGTTAAGACAATAACACTTAAGGTTAAATTAACTACTTATTAACTACGAGAATTAAACACCTAAATTAACACTTGAATTAATAATATTAAACACACATGGGATCATAACTTCATTACTACCTCATTCAATAGTTATTGTTGTTACCCTTAGCATGTAACAGTGATGATATTAATCGAACAACATGAAATTGATAAAAGCCAACTTTCGTTGCACAAATACCATTATACCAAGCATCCACAATTAAGATAGAAGTTGAATAGTCATTAATTAGGTTGAGACCCTATATATCTACAGAATTTGACAACATAACGATTTAAGTACAAGTTATTCTTTATGATTACACAGGGCAAGTAAAACGGTTAGAGTTACCCACTAACCATGCATACAATACATGAACCTATGCTAGCATGGAAAATTCTAAATCTCAAGATTCATTGTCGTTTCACAATAGATTAACAGGCTATCTTATATATTCGCGACACACATAAGACGAATAAGCACAACCTATGCTAGATATCATACAATCATCATATACCAAGGTATTAAACAATTAACTAAAGAAATCCATAGTAAATCCGCTACGACCCCATGATCACGATTAGCCCATGATAGAACTCATCGTCACCATGGGTTCATATGAAAACATGATAATAACACAACGATATAAACTAATAAAAATACTTAATAAAAACAGAGTACGTCACAAGAGTATTAAGGTTCAAAGTAAAGAAAACTAGCATCCATTGTTACAATGAATTAAAAGAATCACAAGATAATGTATGCTTCCTCTTCTTCGTTGTTGCGTGCTAAAACGGTCTTCTTAATCTTCTCTCCTTGTTACTTGCTCCTTGCTTGTGAAAACGTCTCCCAAGATTACTTATATAAGAGTCCACAAGAAACAACAGTCTCAGAAGCCCAATAGAACTCAAATTAGAAATCCAGAATCTAAAATTCCGACCCCAGGCGACCGCCTCCAATCCAACGCGGGCGCCTGCTCTCCAGGCGGATGCCTGCACACTCCAGGCGGTCGCCTGCACACCTTCTGGAAAATTCCACTTTCTGCTCCTGATTTTGCTGATTTCTTTGCACAACTCCCCGCAACTGGTTCCAAGTACTACCCTAGGCTTATTATGATGAAATATCCCTAATTACGCAAGTTATACCCTGAAATGCAAAAACACTAGAAAAACGCATCAAATACACAAAATACTTGATTTCAAGACATCAATTCAATCCATTATAAGACGTTTTAAGTGGTATAAAATGCCACTTATCATACCCCCAAACTTAAATCGATGCTTGTCCTCAAGCGTCACAGACTCAAAAACAAAATAAAAACATGCATGAATGCAAACTACATGAATGCAGTGATCCCCATCGCGATGACTAAACCAACCAACACATGACATCTCAACAAATGCAACTGGGCGACTTAAGATCAATCAAATCACGCAAGCTAACATACAACTGGAAACGTGGTGTGTGCGAATGCGTAACAGATATGCTTCGAAACTAGATCAATTATCATAACTCAATTATCCTCAAGGCAATCACAAGATTATACGAAGAATATATTCTAGACACAAAATGACTTATAACACTTCAAGATCACTGGAGTTTATTACGGAATCATGCTTTATTCAACACAATAAACAAATGCTTATTTGATCGTGCAATGAGTGAGGTCCACAAAAGACTTATGCAATGGCATCCATTTAGTGAGTGTTAGGTTAGCGGATCCCAGACTATAAAATCCTTAGGTCACTAGGCACAAAGTCCCCTAAGAACTTAATAACTCGAATACCAAAGAGCTCACTCGTGATCAATTATGCATTAAACCATTTTTTTTCTTTTTTTCACTCTTTTTTTTCTTTCTTCTCTTTTTTTTTTCAATTTCTGAGCAAGTGCGTTTCGCTCCATCTTGCTCAACCCTAGACTACTCGCATACAATACGAGCCGACTACTATCCATTTGACGCCTAGCCACAACTAGCAATGAATTCCAATTTTTACTCCAATTTTATCTGTTCATGCCTTTTATCATTAAGAGCCTATCATACATTCTTAAGTATAAACAATAGATTAACCTCAAAAACCATCAAACCATGACAACAATCTAGTCCTTAAGCATACTCTAAGACTTAGTGAAATTACAAGTGTTTCTAGTATGCATGCCAACCTAACAAGATTCAACATCACTCTAACGCTATCACTACACTCGCATCAATATCACATATCAATCGGTAAAGAAACACAAAAGGGATCATGGTATATGCATGAGCTAACTATATGGCAAAAATATGCGACTATATGAACTAAACTAACATGAATATGCAACTACATGACACACATAAATATGTTCCTTAACTACCACCCCCAAACTTAAAATCTTCACTGTCCCCAGTGAAGGTAATAGAAAGGAACACAGGGTATACCTACTCAGAGAAATCATCATCATCATCACCCTCAGAGGGTGACGTGTCAGGAGGTGGATAAGCAGAGTTCTCACCAAAAACGGACCACTGGATGTCAGCTTCAAGGCCTCTGAAAGCAGTCCCAAGTGCTAGGGTGAGCTCCTGTGCAAACCTACTCTGTGACTCATACATCGCATCCATCCTCCTGGAAAGCCTCCTGTATTGGACATCAGCCATCCCTGAACCATCTCCTCCATGGGCTCTAGAAGAACCTGCATCACCATGAGCCTGACAGGGCCTAGCCATCATAGCACCAGCTGCTGAACGTCCTTCTAGGAGATGATATCCCAAATCATGCTCCTCGGGCTCTCCACCTGTCCACTCCTGCATTGCATTCAGCATCGATGAATCAATAGGAGCGGCCGGCATCTGCAGCTGCTCATAAGAAGGCCAGTGGACTCCAACTGCCTTACACAGCTTCGTGACAATAGAGGCATACGGGATATTGTAATGCGTCCTCCCCCTCAAAAACTTCAAAATCACTTGGTAGATGAACTCATCAAGGTCCACATAGTACTCCTCATTCAAAATCCCCCACAACAACCTGGCTCTCTCAACTGTAACCTCATGTGCATGCGAAGAAGGCAAAATATTAACACAAATAAAGGCATTCCATGCACGGGCATACCTGTTCATCGCAACAGCCAGAAAAGAACGGTACTCGTTGGATCCCGTCTTAAACTTCCACACTGTGCCCGACTGACAGAGAGTAGCAATAATCAAATCTGAGTCAAAATCCTCAGAGATCTTTTCATTCCAATTCTCCTCCTGGGGCTTCCTTTGTCGTTGCCCAATAACACGACGAATCACCTCGGGCTGATAATCAACAATAAGCCCACGAACAACAGAATACCCATTCTTGTCGGCCTTGGCATTCACATAAAACTCACGAACAACACTCATCGGGACCGCCTCAGGTGACTCGCAAAAAGTCATCTAACCCTTCTCTGCAATCATCGATAATAACTCACCATCCCTCCCCGATGGAAAAAACCCCCTCTCCTTCAGAATTGGATTAGTTAGAAGCCTAGCATACTCCTCCTCAGCAGTCCTATCCACCAATCGGGGCCTCGCAGCAGTACCCCTTGAAGAATCAGCAGTCGGAATGGTGCTGCTATCGACAGTTCGAGATCTCTTTGGTGCCATTGAAACTGAGAATAAGAGTTGTAGAGTTGTGGTTTGTGTGTAGGAAAGGGTTTATAAATTGAAAGTGTATTGGAGGTATATGGAGAGGTTGCGTATATATATAGGGTAGGATTAAGGTTAGAATTAGATTAGGAGTGGGGTTGTGGCTAATTTGTAGGAAGAAAATCGTGGGTAATGGGGTTTGTAGTGTTGTGGTTGTGTTTTTGTGTTTTTTTGTGTTTTTTTTAAGCTGAAAAACCAAATTTTCAAAACTCAGGTTCGCAGGCGGGCGCCTGCCAGCAAGCGGCCGCGTGGAACCTGCAGGCGGGCACCTGGAACCTGCAGGCGGGTGCCTGCAAGGTTCCTGGAAAAAATATTTTTTCAGCCAGCTTTTCTGATTTTTTTGGGTTTTTTGATAGAGTACTAAATTCTAAGGGTTCCTTATGGTCTCATATCTTGGGTTGCCTCCCAAGAAGCGCTTCTTTTACGTCATTAGCTTGACGTAGAGTAGTTCGATCAAATTGACAATAAAACAACACTAACCACTTCCCGGTTTGCCGTATCCCCATAATAGTGCTTCAATCTCTGACCATTTACTTTGAATGCTTGGCCCGGATCGTTCTCAAAAATCTCCACCGCTCCATGTGGAAATACAGTTTTGACGATAAATGGTCCAGACCACCTTGATTTCAACTTTCCAGGAAAAAGTCAAAGACGAGAGTTGAATAGAAGAACTTGTTACCCCGGCACAAATGACTTAGGAGATAGCTTCCTGTCGTCCCACCTTTTTACTTTTTCTTGTACATTTTGTTATTTCCATACGCTTAAATTCGAAATTCATCAAGTTCATTTAACTGAAGCATTCGCTTCTTCCCAGCTGCATCTATATCAAGGTTTAACTTCTTCAATGCCCAATAAGCCTTATGCTCAAGCTCCGCAGGTAAATGACATCCCTTACCATAAACAAGTTGAAACGGGGACATCCCAAGTGGAGTCTTGTATGCTGTTCTATAAGCCCAAACAGCTTCATCGAGTTTCAAAGACCAATCTTTCCTTGAAGGACAAACAACTTTCTCTAGAATGCGCTTGATCTCTCTATTAGACACTTCAGCTTGACCATTAGTTTGTGGATGATAGGCAGTGACGATGTAATAATTCACATTATAGCGTTGCATCATAGAAGTGAACTTACGATTGCAGAAATGCGACCCCTAATCACTTATGATAACTCGTGGCGTTCCAAACCTTGTGAATATCTGCTTATGAAGAAAACTCAACACTACCTTTGCATCATTCGTCGGTAGAGCCTTGACTTCTACCCATTTCAAGACATAATCGACTGCCAGCAAGATGTACTGATTATTGCAGGACGAGATAAATGGTCCCATGAAATTGGTTCCCCAAACATCGAAGACCTCAACTTCAAGCATCACATTTAAAGGCATCTCATCCTTTCTAGTAAGATTCCCAACTCTTTGGCAATGATCACACCTTAAAATGAACTAATGTGCATCCTTAAACAACGTGGGCCAGAAAAAACCTATTTGAAGAATACGAGCTGCTGTCTTTTCACCACCATAATGTCCACCATAAACTGTGGAATGACAGTCTCGTAATATCCCCCCACCCCGTCTCACAGAATGGGATACATCTCCTGATGATCTGGTCAGCTCCTTGTCTAAACAAATATTGTTCATCCCACATGTACCAGTTCACCTCATGCAGAAACTTCTTCTTTTGAGCTGCATTCATATTAGGAGGCATTATATTGCTGACAAGATAGTTCACAATGTCTGCGAACCATGGCTCTTCCTCTTGAACTGCGAATAACTGCTCATCCGGAAAGATTCGTAGATCAATGTCTTATCATGTGAAGTAGAATCGTGATTCTCCAATCTAGAGAGATGGTCAGCTACTTGATTTTCAGTACCTTTTCGATCCTTGATCTCTAACTCAAATTTCTGTAACAAGAGCACCCAATGAATAAGTCTAGGCTTCGAATCCTTCTTTGAGACCAGATAGCGAATGGACGAGTGATCAGTGAATACTGTCACCTTTGTCCCAAGTAGATAAGATCGAAATTTTTCGAAACTAAAAACTATAGCCAAGAGCTCCTTCTCAGTAGTGGTGTAGTTCATTTGGGCCTCATTAAGCATCTTACTGGCATAATAGACCACATGAAAGATATTATTCTTGCACTGCCCAAGAACTGCTCCCACTGCATAATCACTTGCATCGCACATCATCTCAAAATATTCTGTCCAATCAGGTGTCGTAATGACTGGTGCAGTTATTAAACTCTTCTTGAGAGTCTCGAATGCTGCCAAGCATTCATCATCAAATTTGAAAGGCACATCTTTCTCGAGCAAGTTGCACAATGGCTTAGATATCTTAGAGAAGTCCTTGATGAAACGCCGATAAAAACCCGCATGACCAAGAAAACTACGAATTCCTTTCACAAAAATAGGTGACGGAAGATTTTCAATGACCCCCACCTTGGCTTTATCCACCTCAAGGCCCTTGGTAGAGACTTTATGCCCAAGAATGATGCCTTGTTGCACCATTAAGTGACATTTTTCCCAATTGAGCGCCAAATTAGTTTCCACACACCTTTTGAGCACCAAACGGAGATTATTCAAACATTCATCAAACAAATGTCCAAAGACGGAGAAGTCGTCCATGAACACTTCGACATTATTTCCAATCATATAAGAGAATATAGTCATCATGCATCTCTGAAAAGTGGCAGGTGCACCACATAAGCCAAAAGAAACTCTGTAAAAAGCAAACGTGCCAAATGGACAAGTGAAAGTAGTCTTCTCTTGATCTTCTGGTGCAATGCAAAGCGGATTGTAGCCCGAATAGCCATCCAGAAGACAATAATACTCATGACCAGCTAACCTGTCAAGCATCTGATCAATAAATGGAAGAGGGAAGTGATCCTTCCTCATGGCTTTATTCAACTTTCTGTAGTCCATGCATACCCTCCATCCCGTGACTGTTCGAGTGGGGATGAGCTCATTCTTCTCATTTTCTAACACAGTAATACCTCATTTCTTAGGTACACATTGCACGGGGCTCACCCAAGAACTGTCAGAAATAGGATATATGATTCCTGCAACCAACGACTTTAGAATTTCTTTCTTCACCACTTCTTTCATGATAGGATTAAGTCTTCGCTATTGCTCAACAGTCGGCTTGCTACCTTCCTCTAGCAGAATTTTATGCATGCAGTACGAAGGGCTGATCCCTTTTATATCTGCTATAGTCCATCCAATGGCCGGTTTGAATTCTCTCAAGATCCTCAAGAGCTTGTCCTCATCACTACCTGAAAGGTCAGATGCAATAATAACAGGAAAAGTAAATGCATCACCTAAAAAAGCATGTCTCAAGTGTTCAGGCAATGGTTTAAGCTCCAAAGTAGGTGTTTCATCAATAGATGGTTTGAGCTTTCCCTCAGCATTCTTGAGATCAGTATTACCAAGAGATTCAAATGGCATGTCTAGCTTTCGCTTCCAAGGAACAGCATTTAGATATTGTAGTTGCTCATTTCCTTCCTCATCTTCACTGTCAAATTCCCCCAATAAAGCTTTTTCTAAGGCATCAGACCTTAGCACATGATCAAGTTCTGAAGTTACTGCAGAATCAATCAAATCCACCTTGAAGCACTCCTCATCTTCTGTAGGGAATTTCATCGCATTGAATACATTAAATGTTACATCCTGATCTTGCACTTGCATAGTAAGTTCACCTTTTTGCACATCGATCAAGGTACGACCTGTAGCCAAGAAAGGACTTCCCAAGATTATGGGAATCTTCCTATCTTCCTCGAAATCCAGAATGACAAAGTTTGCAGAAAAGATGAGCTTGTTCACCTTTACTAACACGTCCTCCATGATGCCTCATGGGTATGTAATAGAACGACCAGCCAATTGTAGGGACATGTAGGTGGGCTTCGGATCAAGCAAATTCAGCTTTTTGAAGATAGACAACGGCATCAGATTGATGCTTGCTCCCAAATCGCAAAGACACTTGTCGAATGACAACTTGCCAATGGTGCAAGGAATGGTGAAGCTACCTGGATCCTTAAGCTTTGGAGGTAACTTTTATTGCAGCACAGCACTGCACTCTTCCGTTAGAGCAACGGTATCAAGATCATCCAGTTTCACCTTCCTTGAAAAAATACCTTTCATGAATTTCGCCTAACTAGGCATTTGATCCAGAGTCTCAGCGAAAGGTATGTTGATGTGAAGTTTCTTGAACACCTCCGGAAACTTACCGAATTGCTTATCCAGCTTTTGTTTTTGTAATCGCTTAGGAAAAGATGGTGGAGGATAGAGCCGTTTCTCCCCTGTATTATCCTCAGGCAGAGTATGTTCAATAGTAGTCTTCTTTGGTTCCCCCTCTTTCTCGTTTTGCTTTTCTTCTTCATCTACAACTTCAGCTTTTCTATCTTTTGCTTTTTCTGCATCAGCAACTTTTCCAGACCTTAAGGTAACAGCTTTGACTTGCTCTTTAGCTTCCTTCCTACCTGACACTTCAGTATCGCTGGGAAGTGTGCCAGGTTGAAGATTGAGCAAGGCATTGGCTATTTGACCGATTTGATTCTCCAAGATCTTGATAGAAACGGCCTGACTTTTGCACAACAGCTTTAGCTCCTCAAAATCAGCGCTAGAAGGTGGAGCATCGCCTCCTTGTTGAGGATATGATTGCCTTTGAGCATATTGTTGAGGTTGCTGGAATCCAGGTGGATTAAACTGTTTACTTACAGCTTGCTGATATGGTTGCTGAACAGCATTCTGATTGTTGCTCCAGCTGAAATTGAGATGATTTCTGTTATTAGGATGATAAGTAGCTGGTACAGGCTACTGCGATCGCTGATAATTGTTCACATACTGAACAGATTCATTAACAAGAGAATACTGATCAGTAGCATGAGATCCTGCACAAAGCTCACAGACAATAGCTATTTGAATGACTCCATAGTTGGCTAAAGAATCGACCTTCATAGACAGCGCTTGGAGCTGCACTGCAATAGCTGTAGCTACATCAACTTCCAGAATACCTGCTACCTTCCCAGGCATCATCCTTTGAGTTGGGTTTTGATACTCGTTTGCAGCCATAGTTTCAACGAGATTATAGGCCTCAGTATAGCTTTTGGCCCACAAGGCGCCTCCACAAGCTGCATCGAGCATGGGCTGAGATTGGGCCCCCAAACCATTGTAGAACCCAGTGATCACCATCCAGTCAGGAATACCATGATGTGGACACTTTCTCAACATCTCCTTATAACACTCCCAAGCTTCACACATAGATTATGTTGGTTGCTGCGCAAACTGAGTAAGAGCACTCCTCATAGCTACAGTCTTGGCCATTGGATAGAACTTCACCAGAAACTTTTGCGCAAGATCTTCCTAAGCAGTGATGGACCCAGCTGGTAAAGAATGTAACCAGTCCTTAGCTTTATCCCTAAGAGAGAATGGAAAAAGCCTCAGCTTGATAGCCTTATCAATGACACCATTATATTTGAAAGTACTGCAGATCTCGACAAAATTCCTAATATGCATGTTGGGATCTTCAGTCGCAACACCTCCGAAAGAAACAGAATTCTGCACCATCTGAATAGTGCTCGGCTTGATTTCGAAAGTATTGGCCTGAATAGCTGGATGAATGATGTTTGACTGAATGTCATCAATTTTAGGCCGAGAAAAGTCCATAAGAGCTGGATCTGCTGGAACTATACGATCACCCATGATTACCGTTCTTTCTTTTCACTCTCTTTATCCGAATCTTCAAAATCTAACTTCTCCGGAAAGTCAGCCGTATCTAGAGTCCTCTTGCGAGTACGAGAACGTGTTTGCATAAACGCTCGCTAGAGTACCTGAAACACAACCGGAAACAATAAGTAACAAGTCTTAATCAATGAGTCCTAATGACCACTGATGGCAAGTACATAAACTAAACAAATTAACACCGAGTCCCCGGCAGCGGCACCAAAAACTTGTTAGACACAAAGCATGCGCTAATAATTCACGCAAGTATATACGTTCGCAAGTAATATAGAATGATTTCTAGTTCGTTCCCACAGAGACTCCGATTAATTATATTTAATTAACACTTACTCACCAATGTATGATTACTTCTCAATGTCAAAACAATAACACTTAAGGTTAATTAACTACTTATTAACTATGAGAATTAAACACCTAAATTAACACTTAAATTAACAATATTAAACACACATGAGATCATAACTTCATTACTACCTCATTCAATAGTTATTGTTATTACCCTTAGCATGTAACAGTGATGATATTAATCGAACAACATGAAACTGAATAAAGCCAACTTTCGTTGCACAAATACCATTCTACCCAGCATCCACAATTAAGATAGAAGTTGAATAGTCATCAATTATGTTGAGACCCTATATGTCTACAGAATTTGACAACATAACGATTTAAGCACACGTTATTCTTTATGATTACACAGGACAAGTAAAACGGTTAGAGTTACCCACTAATCATGCATACAATACATGAACCTATGCTAGCATGGAAAATTCTAAATCTCAAGATTCACTGTCGCTTCACAAGAGATTAACAGGCTATCTTATATGTTCGCGACGCACATCAGACGAATAAGCACAACCTATGCTAGATATCATACAATCATCACATACAAGGTATTAAACAATTAACTAAAGAAATCCATAGTAAATCCGCTACGACCCCATGATCACGATTAGCCCATGATAGAACTCATCGTCACCATGGGTTCATATGAAAATATGATAATAACACAATGATATAAACTAATAAAAATACTTAATAAAAACAGAGTATGTCACAAGAGTATTAAGGTTCAAAGTAAAGAAAACTATCATCCACTGTTACAACGAATTAAAAGAATCACAAGATAACGTATGCTTCCTCTTCTTCGTTGTTGTGTTCTAAAATGGTCTTCTTAATCTTCTCTCCTTGTTACTTTCTCCTTGCTTGTTGCTTGTGAAAACGTCTCCCAAGATTACTTATATAAGAGTCCACAAGAAACAGCAGTCTCAGAAGCCCAATAGAACTCAAATTAGAAAATCCAGAATCTAAAATTCTGACCCCGGGAGGCCGCCTCCAATCCCACGCGGGCGCCTGCTCTCCAGGCGGTTGCCTGCACACTCCAGGAGGTCGCCTGCACACCTTCTGGAAAATTCCACTTTCTGCTCCTGATTTTGCTGATTTCTTGGCACAACTCCCCGCAACTGGTTCCAAGTACTACCCTAGGCTTAGTATGATGAAATCCCCCTAATTACGCAAGTTATACCCTGAAATGCAAAAACACTAGAAAAACGCATCAAATACACAAAATACTTGATTTCAAGACATCAATTCAAGCCATTATAAGACATTCTAAGTCGTATAAAATGCCACTTATTAGAGGGTGCGTTCGCTGAAACTAAATTCTCGACATACTAGGAAGATTATTGTACTTCATTTGCTTCTTTATAAATCATGTATGTAATGTCGAGGAAGATGACATGGGTATTTAAATGAAGGCGCGCCTTAAGAGAGATAGCCTTGGAGAGTTTACTTATAACTGTTGAGGATATATCATTACATCCTTAGATGGAGGAGCTCATTCATGTCCTGGGGCCTCACTTTGACAATTAATAGGCGCGTCCTAGGACTCATGGTACCTCTACTATGATAGATTCTTTTCTCCTGAAGTTCCAATATTATGATTCTCCTTGTAGTCAATAAAGTTCACCTCACCATTAATATTATTTTGAGGGCGCGCCTTAAGGAAAGGGTGCGTCTTGAAAGACGAGGAAGTGGTTCCACCCGAGCCATTATTGAAGCAGTGACTATAACTCATATGATCATCAAGACATATTCATTGAAAACTTCCATAGGCTTTCTCTTGTGGGGGGGCGCCCTGGGAGGGCATTTCTCCACTGAATGTTTCACATGCAGAGGGCACGCCTTAATATATTGTGACGCAGTGCTTGGTAATTCATGAGATTTTTTCCTGATAAGATTTCCTACCAGCAATAAACACAATTATTATGGAACTTGAAATGTTACATAGAGGACGCATCCTAGAGGGACGGACGTGTCTAGTCGGTGAATTCTCTTGGAATTTGCTGGAAGTCGTCTAGGCCCCAAATTTCTTAATCAAGGCGCGTCCTAAGAGTTTGTGGGGATTTTCTCCATGCCAAGTCTCTTCCCAAATCCTCTTCCTGCACAAGTCCCAGAAACGAGTAACGAAAAATACAACGAAACTAGTTGAGTGTTTCCTTGAGGGATCGTCTTAAAGGCGATGACTAGCTCATGATAGTAATTCTTCTTCTTGGAGTGTTCTCCTCCCGATCATCCTCATATTTGTGCCTGATTAAGTCTTCTGATTTGAATAGTGTTCTCAAATCTTCTAAATCAAATAGGATTGTTCAGTCTTCTTGTTGAAATAGGATTCTCCAATCTTCCAAATGGAATAGGATTCTCCCATCTTCTAGATCGAATAGAATTCTTCAATCTTCTAATTAGAATAGGATTCTCCAATCTTATATACCAAATAGATTTCTCCCAATCTTCTTAATGGAATGGGTTTCTTGCAATCTTCTAAAGCAAATAGAATTTTTGGTAAAAATTCGCAGCTGCTGTTTTCCTCTGTTTCCGAGATGTTCAACTTGGATTCTCATAGCCATATTATCTCTGAATTAAATAGAATTTAATAAGCTTCACGTAGGCTGTAAGATCATCCAAATCTGACTTACGGAACTCAAGATAAGGCCCAAACAGTGTAAGTAAATCGTTTAACCCATCAAATCTAAATTTTGCATCCAACTTCGCTCCTTCGTGTCCATGGCTGAAAAATTCAACCCCCATGGCTGGAAATCATCATCCGTGAATCTCCGTCGTAGTCACGGATACTATATTCAAATCTCCTTCGATTCCCCTAGCCGAAAATAGTTATTCACGGATCTCCTTCGTGGCCGTTGTTTGCAAACTCCTCCGTGACTTTCCTTCAATTCTTGCGTAAAGAACCTTCATCGTGATGAGATATCTTTTCCTCCTGAGTTTATGATCTTGATCATCACCCCTCCTTCTAGCGCCAATTTGTTGATGGAGGAATTTGGTATCAACAAAGTTTGAGGTTCGTCGCCGGAATCAAGATCTACGATGGTGGTTCTTTGCCTGAAAAATACGCGGAGTGTGGTGGTTGTGATGAATTGGGGGCTGAGATTGCTTAGGGTTGGTGGTGGCTTCTTATGGCTCTCGCTTCCGACCCCTTACAATTTGCCTACGTATCCCTATTTATAGTAAATCAAGCCCACGTAGTTCTTGGGGAACAAGAAATGTAATAAGCTTAGACTTCTTACTCCTAGGCCCGGTCCAGAATCCATCTTCCGGTACTTTTAGGAATGTCCAACTATAAGGCCCAACCGCGAAGGCCCAAGGCTCGTTTGTAATCGCAGGACTTCACGGATAATGCATCTCCCTGCGCAAGGATAACATTCCGCTACAGCTATCTCCCTTGAGTTATGAACGCAGGTATAACCACGGTTCACCCCAAATGCCAGACGCGTCCCTGTCCCCCGAATGAGGATAACCCACCAGATAGCAGGACAGGTGATCCCAAGCTCTTGGGTGCAAAAGTGCAGGATGACTCCAAAGTTCTCCAACGTGGACACCCGTTGAATACAAGAACAGAGTTCCCAAAGCACACACCAAAGTTAACCCCGCATCCCCAACGAGGACACCCGTTAAATACATGAGGAGGTCTTCAATCATCAGGCATACCCCTGGAGGCCTTCAAGTTTTTCACGGACATCCCCCTCCTTGACCGTTTCAAGGAGGGAATTCTTCAAAGAGTACCTACAACAAATACGTTAGTGAAAATAATCCTCCATTGCTCCTTCCACGCTTGCCTTGCTTTAAACTTACTCTTGATCATGCATTCTTCACACATAGGATGCGTCCTGAACGATTGGGCGTGTCCTGACCCTACGAACTCAACATATTGTTATATCTTCCAAGTATCTCTATTTGCTTTGTCCTGAATGAGAACAAGCTCACCCATCCCAAAGTGTGCATCTCCAGGAGGCAGGACGCGTCCTCCCCTTGTAAAATACACATATTCTCCTTGCATGGCAACCTTATTACCTGTATAGCTCATCCCGTTATTTTTACTTATCATGGCGCGTCCTGCGCCTTGGGCGCGTCCTCCTCCTTTCAATATCTTCCTCCCCATCTTTTAACATGACAACCCAAAGTACAGCCTACACAATCATGGACGCATCCTGAAAGAGATGTGTCCTAAGTCCAATCATGTATGATGATTTATGAATAACTTTTATGTAATCTGTTTTTATTTCATTGATATTAATAAAAGACTTGTTTTATTTTTATTGCGGGCTTTATCTATTTAAGTGTTTAAATAAGATATACCATAGTTTAGAGTAAAGCTTTTTATGGATTATAATGAGATCATAATAATGAGACCTAAAAGATGATAACTCTGAACTTAAATAGTTCCTAGTCGTAGGATTACTAACTGGTAATTAGTAATCCGCAAAGATCGGTACATACTATGCTTGCTTCATTATGAAGGCTGTCTGTTCTCATAGACATTTGTGTGGTGACACTATAGCTAGTATGTAGGTGCTTATTATAGAATAAGTTCACTGAACATGACTCACACAACTGAACAACTGATGGAGTTCACTCACGTGTCAGCAGATGTTCACATAGTGATAGTTGTACAAGTATCCTTAGACTTGAGGTCATCATAGTCATCTTGTGTACACTGAACTATACTTTGGTTTAGTTCTTAGTCTCCAGGGACAATAATAAGGGCTCTACTGGGTATAGGAATTTGTACACGAAGATAGTGTATGATCAATAAAGGATCTACCCCTTCCAGTGAAGGAAGAGAATGTTCAATGCTGATCCACTTATGCTAGTTCAGGAATCTCTGGTCAGAGTGAATGAAATTAGAAGGGAGTTTCTAATTCACATTAATTAGAACTAAGCATAGTGAATGGGAAAGCATACGATTAAATAAGATAGACTTGACACAAGTTCCATGCCTTATATTTAATCGTGACATTGCAGGGTGGAAGAAATTGATTGTACGGTAACTATTCACTGAATAGGTTCTTGGTATTCTAAGCAGTGAATTCGTATTATCCGGATAGTCGTGATATGCTGAGAAGTATCCCTCACGATGTAGAATAAATATGATTAATTTATTAATTAATCATATTTAATGAATTAGAGAATTTATATAAATAATGATAAAATAGTTTTATTATTATTTATTTCTACTACCGGCTTAATATTGAACCTACAGGGTCACACCATAAAAGAGAATGATTTAATGGTTGAGGAATTAATTAATAATGGCTGATAATTATTTATTTATGAAATAAATAATTAATTATCAAATTTAATAATTGATTAAATGAGATTTAATTGATTATAAATTAATTAAGAAAAAATTCTTAATATTATTAATTAAGAATTTAACTTTTAGAAATTAAATCAAGTGAGAATTATTTTCTAAAGTGTTTAGAAAAAGGATTAATAATTAAAAGGTGTTTTAATTATTAGTTAATTGGTTAATGAGAATAATCAATTAAAGGGTTAATAATAATAATATTTTATGGGAAAATTTTCAGCTGAAATTTTTGCCTATAAATATATTATTATAAACTCTATTTGCCTCAACCAAGGAAAAAGAAAGAAACCGTAATTCTCTCAACCCCTTCCTCCTCCATTACTTTGATCTCTTGGTAGATAGCGGTGGAGTGCTTCACACTTGAGGAGCAGCTGTTAGGGATCTCCGTTCATCATTATTGGATCGCTTTTAAAGGTTAGTAATCGATCCCTCGATTTATTCACGATTTATATGCGATTATATGGATTTTATATCAAGAAAAATGTTTTACCATGCTTCTGTGATGTATAAAATCCTACACATCCTTCATATACAGGGCGCGTCTTCGCTTCATACAACGTAGATCAAAACCTAATTATTCATCTTTTTGCCCCAATTCCAGTCCAATTGACCCGTATTTGACCCGAGATGATCCAGTACCAGAGCGAGGGCAAACTCTTTGCCTTGTCCCGTAGTGAGGACAAGCCCGGAGCGAGAACAAGCCACGTAGTACATTCATCTTGACTAGGGCGCGCTTTACTCCCGGGACGCATCCACTTATGTTGTGTTGCAGATTAAACCCAAACATAGTACATATCTTGCATTTTATTAAATATGGGCGCGTCCTAAGTCTAGGGCGCGTCCTCCCCTCATATGTTGCAGCCTCAGCCTAATCCTTCATCCTTTTTTCCGAATTTGATTCCAATTGACCCATTGTTGACCCGAAATAATCTATATCCAAATTTTGGCTATAACAGCCAATGTTATACATGTTTATACGATGGCAATATATGATAAGCCGTAAAAATATAGAAAATGTGAACGATCTAACAAACTAATAGTCAATTAAGTATATGTTTTATTTTATTAATTATTAGTACCTAAAATAATAGAAATAATTACCTAACCACTTTGATATAAGAGAAACCTAATTACAATTTAATTCTTGTTCAAAATACCATTAGACTAATGATGAGAAGCGGGCGGAATAGTGGAATCTTCTCCAAAAATTCCTTAGATTGTCGGATTAACTTTTTGGGCCAAACTTGAAAGGGGGACTGGGCTTGCTTCACAATTGTTAAATCATCTCCATCTAATTGTCTTTACAGTCGGTCCAATTTCTTCCTCAAAATATCGAATTCCATGTGACTTCCGTACTATAAAAATCGGGAATCTAAAGACGTCGGTCAAAGTAATCAGGAGAATTAATCAAAGAAAAAAATTGGATGTATTTTATATTATAAATAATATTTGTTTCTAATATCATTATTTTAGTAGTAATTTATAAGTTAATATATTAAATAATTTATAGTTATTTAATTTTAATTAAAGTTATATATTATATATAATAATTTTATTTGCAAATACCAGTCAAGAAAAATACATAAGAGTTAATTAAATTTTAAAAGTCGAATCAATCACGTGCCTTGCTAGAAAATTAATCGAAAATTTATCGCTAAACTTACACATTCTTAGATTTTAGGATTAATTTTTTTGGGCCAAATTTGAAAGGGGGACTGGTCTTACTTCACAATTGTTAAATCATCTCCATCTAATTGCTTTACGGTCGGTCTAATTTCTTACTCAAAATATCCCATTCCATGTGCCTTCAATACTATAAAAATCGGGAATCCAAAGACGTCGGTCAAAGTACCGATCTAAGATTAATCGGAGAATCAAGAGAATTAATCAAAGAAAAAATTGGATGTATTTAATATTATAAATAATATTTGTTTCTAATATCATTATTTTCGTAGTAATTTATAAGTTAATAAATATAATTATTATATTAAAGATTTATAATTATTTAATTTTAATTAAAGTTATATATTATATATAATAATTTTATTTGCAAATACCAATCGAGAAAAATGCACGAGTTAATTAAATTTTAAAAGTCGAATCGTGCCTTGTTAGAAAATTAATCGAAGATTTATCGCTAAACTCAGGCATTCTTACAATCATGTGACCCCTTCAATCATTGGTTTACTTTATATTTTTTTAAATAAAATGTCAATGTTTTTAGTTTTCTGTTAAGAAAAAGATAAAGAGTTTAATTATTGATGCGTGCACACGTGTGTAGCAATAAAAAACGGCTAATAAACTTTCTTTTTCTTATATATCAAATTGCGTTTTCCAATTCCATTCGGATCATTGTTTTCTTTTGTATCCTAAATTTGTAAGCGTTAAAATGAATATCAAATCTCTTTTTTACTAATTAATGAATATCAAATCTCAGTTCATTCTGATAACTACAACTCAACTCTTAAAAGTAAGATTTGTTTGTCTTATTTCTATATCATGCAATATTAAATTACGGCAATATTCCATTACCATGGTAAATAATAATTTAGTCAAACGATTAAACAATAATTGAAAATCTAAATTTCCTTTTGAGAAGAATAGAGATGAGAGAATGCTAAAAAAGATCAACTGATTCAAATTGCATAATAAAGATCATCATAACTAAAAACTGTTTATTATAAAAATCCCCCCTAAAATCCTTGTTTATTACACACCATGATAACATAATCATATAAAATGGTAGATAGAAATAGAGATCCATAAAGCGAGGGGGATGGGGAGGATGATGATTAAAGTTAAGGACATTATTACTTAATCACTGTCGCTGTCACTGCTGCTGCTATCACCACCATCCTTCTTCTTCTTCTCATGACCATCCTTCTTTTTCTTCTTATCCTTCTTGTCATGGCTCTTTTCATCACCATAATGCTCATCCTTCTTCTTGTCCTCACTGCTTCCACCACTGATCTTGTCCTTGACCTTGTCAATGATGCTTCCACCACCGCCTTCTTTGTGTTCACTAGTCTTCTTGTGCTCTTCCTCCTTGTGCTTCTCTGCCTCCTTGTGGTCTCCTCCCATGCCTAGCTTCTCCTGGATGTTGTGGATGATGTTGGCCATCTTTGCTTGATGTTTTGTAAGATAGTAGGTAGTTGAGATGTGAATGAGTGAGTTAAGGAGACGGACAGGGGAGGGGTATTTATAGGACCAAGTCAAAGGGAGAGTAGGGCAAACATACAAAACAAAATCTTTAATTTTAACCCCTATCCGTGTACTCGTTCTACCGACGTCAATTAACCTACTACGTATATCAATTTTTACATATAATTATGGTACTGATTCTGGGTCTCCAAGGAAACTTTTCTCAAAATAATTTCCTACAATTATTTTAAAGATATCGTTAAAAGATATGAAAAAAGTTTGTTTTAATAATTTATCAACTCGGCGAAAATAACGTATAAAAATTATTAAGCAATCAATATATTTTAAGAGACTTATATTATTTAATTTGTGGTGAGGACTTTGGAATTGCAAAAAAGAAGAAGAAGAGGGGATTAAAAACAGTAAAAAGGCAAAAGAAAAAGGGAGGATAAATAAATAGTACAGCAACAGCGAGAGGTTCACGGAAAGAAGCAAGGTGACTGTCCCCTTCCTACTGCCCTCCTATCTTCACGTCCCAATCGAATCTCATCTTATCCATCTATTTTCCTTTCTTTACTTTTTTTTTTTATTTATTTATCAAAGTACAACTCTTTCTTATTCTAAGAGCGCCTTATACGCGGATTCCACTATGCTTGCCGACATTCCTGGGATTTATTCTCCTACCCCCCAAGGACCACCTCATACTATACAACACCCCCCCCCCCCTCCCTACTGGAATTCAGCATCTCTAAAGTCGTTTGGTTCGAAAGTCGGTATAAGTTTGAAATTATGAATCGAGTTAAGCTGATATCGGGATGAGGAATGATTCCTGATATTATGTGTTCGTTCATTTCTAGAATGAATTCGTTTAATTTTAAATATAATAGATCGCTCAATTTTGATTATAATATTATGTGTAAGTATATTTTGTGCATTAAAATTAAGTTCTTATAAAATTTATAAATAAAAATTTAATGAAAAAGTATATTATTAGTATAATATACTTTAACCAATAAATAATAATTTAATATTTTTGAATAAATTAAATCTTACTAATTGACATTAAGTAAAAAATTATTATGATTTTATTTAAAATTAAATTAATAAAATATCAAATTAAAAAATTTGTGAACTTAAATTGTATATAATTGTAGAAATAAGATTAATAATAAAAATAAATATGTCTTCCCCATACCCACCTCCCCCTAAGATATCAAATTTGATTCCTAGTGGGTTTGAGGTATGGATTTCACCTAATAAAAATTATGAACCAAACATCAAGTATGAGTTTGAAATGGACAAAACTCATACCTAATACCCAAATTTCCTTAACCAAACGACCCCTAAGTTTTTTGGTTACCGTCTGTGACCCATCTCCACGCATTACACCCAATCCTACTGCACCATTCTTTGTCCATCCATATATATATATATATATAATCGGATCCTTTTTCTTCTTCGTCCGTGTCCTGTTTATCAAACAAACTACCACGACACACTTTTAAGTTCACCCCCTTACTAGACCTATGAGGTAACCTCAAACTAAGACACATGCCCCCTTTCCTCTATATGCATCAATTTGAAAAATTAAACTATGAAGCAAAAACACAATGGTCTTATTGTTTGATGGGTGAATTTATAAAACTACATTGCCGATTTAACTACTTGTCAGCAAGCATTTAATACATAGCAGACTTAAGCAGTGTATAATTGTAAAGTTACATAACCAAACTTATCCAAAAAAAACGTTGCAAAGTAACACGACCATAACTTATTTATTTGTTCATTTACGGGCCATTTCCATGCCGTCTTATCTGATTGCACCCAGCAAGTTTGCACCATCAAGCTTTGCACCTTCCAAATCCTGCAACAAAACCATTCCCAAAGTCATACCAGTATACACTTACTACATGGTAAAAACTAGGGCTATAATTCGAGCCGAGTCGAGCTGAGTTCAAGTTTTTTACAGTCGAGTCCGAGCTTTTTTTATCGAGTCGAGTCGAGCCTGAAAATAATCGAGCCTGAATTGTGTGTTTGAGCTCGGCTCGGGTAATACACGAGCCGAGTTCGAGCAGTTCGCGAGTTTTCGAACTTAACGAATTTTTTAACGAGTTTTCGAGTTTAACGAGTTTTCGAGTTTATCGAGTTTTTTTTACATATTTTCGAGTTATCAAGTCCTTATCGAGTTTATCGAGCCTACGAGTTTATCGAGTTTTTAACATGTTTTCGAGTTATCGGGTTCTTATCGAGTTATTCGAGTTTTATTTTTACCTTCGTAAAAATATTTCTTTTTTGAAATTTTGACTTATAATTTAAAAACATTAGATTCACTATTAATAACAATAAATAAATGTTCAAAATAACATACATGTGTTCTGAGGTAAATCTAACAACATATTCAAATACATGTATAAACATATACATGTATAAACTAGAAAACAAATAACAACACCTTTGTTAGTATAATTTTTCAAATCATCTATTTTATTAATTTTGTTTAACTCTATCTTCATATTTCTTAAAAATGTACTTATTTTTCTATATTGTATATTGTATATCTTATATATATGTTAAATAAAGTAAACTGATAATTTTATTATTGTCGGGACTTGGGGGAGAAAAGTAACTTTTATATTTTTTAAAACAAAAGTACGCAATAGAGATTAAATCATTAATAAATAACAATTATAAAAATAATAATTTTAATTAATAGCAATACATCATAATAAAACTTTTTTTGGTGTAATTTATATCATAGTTGTATAATATACCTATTAACTTTCACTAAATTGTAAATTTAGATCTAATTAGTTGACATCTCAATTAGAATTTAGACAACTATCAAAAATATGAATCAAATTTATAATAAAATATCAATATAGTAGTAATACATTATTACTATAAAGGACCGTTAGATTTTGAAATAAATGATAACTTTTGAATTTAAAATAAAGGAATATTCTATAGATTCATGATTTAAACAAAAAAATAAAAACCCTATATTGAATAGATTATTTGATGTAAAATTCGTAACTGTCCTTTTTATTTTGAAATAAAATCAAACGAAACTCGATAAAAAATTTACTGGCTTCAACTCCAACTTGATTCTTTTTTGTTTTACTCTTTCAAATTAATAAATTCTTATTTTTCTATAAAACATTAATAATTGTTGCAATACAAATCTAATTCAGTTCAAAATATCAATCATGTAAATAACAAATATAGAAAGACATAAGTCATATTAATAATATAAGTAAAATAAAATATCATTAATCATGTAAATAACAAATAAAAATAACATCAAGTTATATTAATGGAAAAAAAATAAAAATATAGAAAAACATAAGTAATATTAATAACATAAGTAATAACATATATAAAAATTAAAAATATTAATAAAATATAAAAAAATTAACCGAGTTCCAGTTCGAGTCGAGTTCGAGTTTATCGAGTCGAGCTCGAGTTCAAAAAAACTCGGCTCGGCTCGAGTTTTTAATCGAGCCTAAAATCTTGTTCGAGCTCGAGCTCGATAACGAGTTCGAGTCGAGTCGAGCCGAGTTAATCGAGTCGAGCTCAAAAAAGCTCGGCTCGAATTACAGCCCTAGTAAAAACTAGGGGTGTTCATGGGTCGGGTTGACCGGGTTGGAGGTGTTTTTACGACCTAACCCATTTAAATCGGTTTAAAATTTTTCGACCCAACCCGTAAAATATAAAATCGGTCCGCAAGGGTTGGCTCAGTTGGTTAAAGAGAGAAAAACTATCCTCTTGGTCACAGATTCGAATCCCACGGGAGGAGAATTTATGATTATGCCTCCTGAGTCGGAGCCTATCGCTTAAATGCGGTTTACCTTGGTTCACGTGGTTTGCAGACTATTGCGTGAGCCCGTAGGGTTTACCCAGTGCGCACCCGAAGGGTAGCGGCTGCGGGTTACCTACGATAAATATATATATATATATAAAATCGTACCCAACCCTACCCGTCGTGCATCGGTTTGGGTCGGGTTGGTTTGAACGGATTGAATGATAATATATAAAAAAAATTCAATACTATATATAATTGCTAATTTCGAATAGTAGAACTTACGATTATATTACTATTCTTTAAATCCGATTAAATTGAAATTTTAGTAATGTATATCATGTCATAAATCATATACATATACACATACACAAAATTTAACTATAAATGAAAATATTTATATTGTATAATATACAATTGCATATAATATATAAATTATATTTAAATTATCGAGCGAGGCTTAAGTTAATTCAGGTTGGTTTGGGCGAAAAAATCTTGAAACCGTACCCAACCCATTTAATGTGGTTTGAAATTTTTTTAACCTAACCATGGACCGGTTTTTCTATAACAGTTTAATCGGCCTAAATGAGGGTTGGGTTGGTTTGATCGGGATGACGAACCCATGAACACCCCTAGTAAAAACTAAATCATGACATCTCCGGTTCCCCACCTACAACACGAATTTTGTAAAAGAACTTGACCATTTAAAAAGTTTGCTCACCAGTTGGTTCACTTTTATACAAGTTGAAGCCATACCCATAACATCCTAGAGTTTCCCAACCTCGGAGTTATATTTTCTCATCAGGTTACAATACTTTCCACTTAAATATCATAAACAATAAAACACTTAAAAAAACTCTATTTTTCACTTACTAGTCTGTTATCTTAATGTATACCTGATACCACTTTCAGCATTTCTTCCAATTAAACCAAAATAAGGCAATATCCATGAAAACCAGCACATATGAAAAACAAGGACTGGGGAACTGATATGGAATCAGAACCCGTGATCATTCATTTATATTCAACTACTTTAAGAACATTATGCAAAAAAACGGGGGCATCACACATATACATACAGTATCACGGAGATTCACATGTCGCAGATAAGCTCGTTGTAGGTTTGCACCCTTCAGATTGGCATTATGTAACTTTGCACCCTGCATTTACACATTAAAATTATTAGCAATAAAATGTATAATAAAACAAACTGCTACCTTAATAAATCTGTTTTCAAATCCAGATTCAAAATCAGAAACATGTAATTATAAATCTTAGACTGAAAGTCATACAATATAAACAGAGATTATAAATCTTTGACCAGAAGTAGCGGGCAAAGACGGTTTTGAAGAGTGGACCTAGATCTAACGTCGATTTAAAAGAGTGTATGAATCGTCTACTTGGGTTTGCAATACACTATGCAATAACAAATAATGAAAATTATTTAGGAATAAAATATAAGGGTGGCTTAGACATTGCAGTTAAGTTTTGATGAGTCTAACTTTTGGTTGAGAGTGAAGCGACCATGATGACAAACAGAATACATGTTTGTCTAGATGTTAATAGATGAAGGAAAAACATAAGAGAAATATGTACAAAACTAACAAAATAGCTACATTGTAAATCAATCCTTGGCGCTGATGAAACCACTGGAATTTAACACGAATTCCAATGTTCATTTAACTACAATGTCTAAACTACCCTTATATTTATTCCTTAATAAGAATAATAATCATAACTAGTTTACTCCGGTATCTTACATTTTTTTGTTAGCGTATATGAAAAAATATAAACATGAACAATATTTTATAGGTAAGAATTATTATTGTATGGTTACAAATCATTTAACTAATTATGTTCATTGGAACATTCAAAAATAGTGATTATTAAACATCAAAAAATACATGACATCAAGTTTCATGAGTTCTTTCTACTATTTACATGCATATAAACTAAAGAAATTTTTTATATGATATTCATGTCCTTCCATTATGTTACACAGTTTAAGACTTTCCTAGATTAATCTTTTAGAAGTTTTACCTTCAAATTTGCACCTTCAAGATTAGCCCCCTCCAAGTTGGCATTCGTAAGGTCAGCAGTCTGAAAGCACACATAAAAGCACAAGGTCAGCACTATAAAAGCACACAGATAAGTAGGCAAAAAAGAAGAATCACAAATTCAGCAGTCTTTTAAATGATCCATAGGTTAAGCTAAAGCACTTATGCCACTCAAAATTTGTACTTGAAATGGAAAAATTATCAAACAGTGACTGGTACCAATGTACCACTAAGCGCTACCTAATTAGCAAAAAAGATACAGTGGTCCATAACTCGGCATCAGTGATTAAGTGTACTTTTTTTTAGTTAATAGTCTTGTTATAGTCACTTCTTAGTCGATAAGCTTAAATCATCTGGCTATAAGTAGCAGCACTTCGAAAGCCTGCTCAGGTTTTAACTCAGTAAAATGTTTAAAAAGGCTACAAAATACATGCATAAATACAAATATTGCTTTCAAAATACATATATAATAGATGGAGCGAGAAAAAACCAGATGCACTGAGGTTGTCTCTCAAGGAAAAGACTGAAATCAGGCAAACAAGTGTAAATAGCATAAAACCTGTAGGTGAGCCGAGCGCAAATCTGCCCCGCAAAAACTACAGTCTATCAGGCAAGCATCTGCAAAGCATAATATAAATTTTTTTAGTGCAAAATATAATTCCATATTTTAGCTGACAGGAAAGTCAAATCAGCCTGAATGATGGGATTTTACTTTAGCTTAGTTATAAAAATAAAATAGCAAAATACAGGCAGATGCTGCACACAGACATGCCAGAGGGGGTAACTTATAGTTTCAACTTCATGCCAAAGAAAATCAGTGATGATGTTATGAGGAAGAACTGCTTGACGGGCTATGTTACTCTGACTCGGGTAGAGAGTGTCGGACACGACACATATCCGAGTTTCGGACTTTAGAAGTCTAAAAATTGGGGACACGAGGAAACTGTCCTATTTTTTGACGGGGACACGGCATATTTTACTAATAACAAGTATGTTAAGTTAGACATCTAAGAACAAAGTAACAACAGAACTTAAATTAAAATTAATTTTCTAAAGAACTTTACAAATTTGGCATCTTCCCTACTTTTATCTCATGCTCGCTTCTTTCATTCTTCTTACATGTTTATTATGAATATTAAGTGCGAGTAATATTTGCTCAATAAATTGGTCAAAATGTCCATGTTTCACTTTTCAGTCAAAGGATCCAACACGGAATAAGTGTCGTGTCCGAGTGTCCAAATGTCCGACACGCGTACGGCAACCTAAACACAAGTGTCCACGATATACTGGTTAGCCCTGGAAACACCAGGGTTAACACTTGCACTGTTCCAAGCGTTAATTGTTATCCACTGATTATTATATTCCTAAACTAAAAACAAGTCTGTAAATAATTATACTATACGAATGTAAGTTTACCTTGTAAATTTGCACTTTGAAGATTTGCTCCAGCTAATAATGCTCCACGAAGATTGGCTCCTGTAAATTCACATCTTCCCTAGGCAAGACAAAAACATCTGAGGTGGCAATCCACATTGTACAAAGCACTTATTAGGTCTGTTATTTATACCTCTCCGTCATTTCATGTAAGAGGTTAATTCTTAGTATTGCCTTCAAAAAAACTTTAGTTTCTTCATTTTTCTAAAATTAAGGACTGACATGTCCACAGAGGGCTCGTACTGAACTTACAGAAATTCCTATGTTTTTCACAAAATCTCAACATTTTCTTGCAATCCGTATTAGATGGATTTGCTAAATTCATATGATGGAATACATCTTGGCAGCTCAAAGATGCTTATTAACTAAAAGCAACAAAAGATTCAGCAACTGAAGTATTTTAGTAGAAGCACATTTACTAATCTTACTCGCGCAATGTTGCATTATGAAATATTGAACCCTCAGCATCCACATCCTGTATAAATATTCAAAAGATAATTGTAGATTAGAAAATTGCAAGTAGCAAATAACAATTATAGACAAACTTTAATTTTGTTGAACATAAATGGCCACATCATAAAATTGTAAACGTGAATATATAGAGCAGATTCAAATTTCAATTTTGAATACTTACAATAGTGACAATAGTACATAACAGAAGTACCAGAACTGGTTAGTAAGAGACACCCACCCGAAATTTTGCACACTGAAGATTAGCACGTGAGAAGAACACATTTTTAATGCATGCATAGCTAAAGTCTACATATGACAGATCCTGCAAATTCAGGAAAAACACAGAAAGTGGAGTGATATCTTCAAATAAAATTAAGTGTAAAAGCTACGATTAAATTCCTTGTACTTGTGTACGGGAAGTGCAAACATGGATAGACGTGACGTGCTTGAAATTGTGAATGTAGAGAAGTTGCCTAATATGAATACAAAAACCTACCAATTTAGAAAGATCGAGACCAGAAATATTTACTCCTCTAAATCTGACTTTTTCAGATTGTATGCATTTAATAATATCAGTACGTGTCAACTCAGTATTCAGCTCCTCGTCCTCTTTTCTCTTATTTAAAACATTCGTGATTTCATCCATCAGTCCCTGAAATTGTATATGTTTTTTGTTATTGTTATATTGATAAAATCAAGTACATAAAATGACCAAACAACAATATCATTTTGTTGAGAAAAAAGAAATTAATTTGAAGCAAAATATAAAATTTTCCTATATATATATATATATAAGTATTAGTTTCTAGTACACCTTTTATAATGACCGCAAATATTTCCAGAATAATCTGCTTTATTCTAACTTAAAACCTTTATTACACAATAGGAATACTGCTATACATGTGGCTCTATAATGGCCTTAAGAAGAATTGTAAAGGATACCGCAATTAACTCAGAAAAAACTAATCACTTCTGTTTTCGGCATCGACAGGGGCCACAGAACATCTAGCGTGCATGATGTGAAGTACTATTCTCTAGTAATAATTTAGCATGCCCATTAGTTTTGCATTATCTTTTCTGCTCACAGTATAGATATTGATCGTGGATTTTGCCACCCTGGGAAATCCAGAGATGACCATACCTAAAATTATATATATGACTCAAAAATGGAAATTAACTGAAATATTAGAAGGTAAGAATCAGGTAAAATCCAATTAGCTAAAAAAGTAAGCATGTAGTAGAGATAAATATAGCCCCTAAAGATAAGCTCCTAGTCACCCAATCTTCAATCCAAAAAAAATTATAGCGTGGATGCGTATTACAGATATAGGATCAATTAAGCTATTTACCTGGCAATTTATACCTAATCCCAAATCAACAATTTGAGCAACAATATTCAATTACTTGTAAGCACTTGTGGAAGAAGTTAATAGGTCACAGTGCTCAGAACAAATTACACCATAAGACCAGGCGTTATAAATCAAAAATAAAGAGTATCTAACCAAAAGCTGAAAGTACTCTGCTTCCCGAAGAAGCTCCGAATACTCAGAGTCACTCAATGAAGAAACTACGCCATCCCTCAACCAATTCAATATATGACGAAAATGTTTCCCGTCCCTGTCCACAAAAATATAGCCCTGGAAAAATAACAAAACAAGCACTAAAGTAGCTTGGTGTGCAGCATAATCAAACAATCCACTATATTCAAAACATGATAAACTAATATACATAAACAAGGAAATGAGTACTAATCCATAAATTATGTCAAGGAATACCGGCAATGTCAACAAAAAAAAAACAATTACAACGGCAATGTAATTAACAATTCAATTATTTGAAAAAACACAACAATGCTGGTAATATACCTTTCCAGAGTCGGCGCAGACAGCGTGGCGACCACTGAACATAGCAGCAAGCATCGAATCAGGCTCACGCTGCGTTAAGGTATCAACAGTAGTGCAAAATTTCTTGCCTCCTGTGTAACAAACAAAGTACATACACGTTATACATCAAATTACCAAAAATAAAGCTCAATTAACAGAGTAAAACAAGGAAATTAAGAGAAAAGTGAAATTAGGGTTTACACTACAATAATTCTAGCAGGCAATTTGATAAATGATGCCAAATAAAGAAAAATAGAAAATTACATCAAGATAAAAATAATGGGGGGATAGAGTGGAGGAAATTACCGATGTTAAGACGGATGAGAGAAGAAGAGGTGTCGGAAAACATGATCGGAGCTTAAAACTGTTTCACTCAAAATGATGCAAACTTGTGGCCTTTGGAGTTTGGACTACTATTTTGTCCCCCAAATTTATTTTCCTCACATCCGTCCAGCCGGATCATCGGTTACTTTTTGCACGTATTTCACGATTTTTATAAATAATAGTTTTATAATATTTTTTAATAAAAGTTTGAATATAAAAATTTTATTCAAAAAGAGAAATTTTTAAAAAATATTATGGAATTATACTTCAAAAGAGTATTGAAAAGCGTGTTAAAAAATAACATATAAAATTTAATGGAACAAATATGATGATGTCCATCTATATCTTACATCTTAGTTCAGGAAAAAAAGTACTTTTTTCCCACAATTAATTTTATACTATTACAAAATTAATAATTTTGACAATAGAAAGAAAAAGAGTTTGACCTGCAAAGTGATATTTGTCGAAGATTTAACAAAATTAGTTTAAAAATACATCTGTATTTGTATTGTTGTGAAAATGCAATACATAAAATAGATAACAACAAGTAAACAAATTTTTTTACCAGATTCGACCCCTATGTCTAATGGTCTATATTTTGGTCACTTACCAACTTAATAAAAGAATATATTATTAATCACGGAAAATATACGATTACAAGATTCAATAATATATTTACCTTTATTTCTTTTTCCTAATATCAGCTTACTGGTAACACATGTTTCCTTGAGTAAATTGCCATGTTAGATATATTTGAGATGTCATGTCTAATATGATTCATATTTAGTTTTCAGATCTTAACAAACATGACATATCAGGACTTGCTGAAATCAGGACTTACTGGAAGTCTGAACATAATATCAGAACTTCAGGTCATATCAGAACTTAAGTGCGGGAAGACTTTCATATAAGGAAGGAAGCTGATTTATAGTAGAAGATCGAGACTAAAATAAAAGAAGATATGCATGGAAAGAGTTAGAAGACTGTAAGACTTGTAGAAGATATCTGATTGATATATTTTAGGAGACAGAATTATATTCCATATCAATTAGAAGTTATTTTGTAACTGTGTACTATATAAACACAGACTTAGGGTTTACACTATATGTGTTATCATTATCGAGAAGATTATACATTGTAACATAGCAGCTCTTAGTGATATTTGTTCATCACTGAGAGAGAACAACAGTTTTTATTGTAACAGAGTTTATTCAATATACTTGATCTTTGTTACATACTTGTTTTAAATCGATTTGATTGTATAAACACTATATTCAACCCCCTTCTACAGTGTTGTGTGACCTAACATGCCCTCTAAGCACTATTCCAAACATGTATAGTCTTTTCTAGCAATCTAACTTCCTGAATCCTTGTTATTCAAACTCTACTACTTAACAACAAATATTTACACCTTGAATAATACAAGATTAAATAAAAATTACAATTGAAACTGTGAACTCTATGAATATAGATATACGCGTATATGCTAGAACTCAAATTAAGAATATTCAATGAATGCAAAGTTGTATTACTCAAATGGTATTGTATATAGTTCGTGGATTAACCTCAAAATAAACTATAACCAAGTGTATATATAGATCAAGTTAACTTTCAAATAAATCAACAACACTTCTGATCTTGACCAAGTCTCATGGGTAGTTTGTTATTATTTAAAAGTTAAGATAATCTAGATACGTTTAAACTAAAGATAAGATAGATTTGAAAAATAATTTAGAAACGTCTATTTTTAGTTTAAATTTAAATATCGATCTTTAAGTAAGCGGTTTGGATATAAAACGTAGTAAACAACTTACTAGAAAATAGGAAATGATTTTGTATAGAAGAGTTTGAATATATAAGAAGCTTTAATAAATTTAAACACGTATAATATATAATAGAGTCCTTACCCAACTCATTCCAGTCAAATATCCTTGAAAACCGCAAGTAATGTATATCTTGAATAAGTTCCAATCAGTAACTGAAAGCTAGCTTATACATCGGTCCAAAACATTGTTATCTTGCTGACCGAATAATGTTAGTGCCATATTGATATCATATAATTAGCTTGTCAATATGATGAAATGACAAGCTCTAAACTTGCTCACGGTGTAATCATCAAAGTGTTAAGGGTATCAATCTCCCCATTTTTTATGATTACGCGGCTTTTAGGAAAATAAGTAATACTCCCCCCAAAATCAAACAACACACGTTCATAGTTATATCTCAAGAATAAAATTAGACAACCAACAATGACTTAAGATATAAAAAAAGTAGATTAAAAAAAATATCCAAGTCATTTAACATTGCAGTTACATAAAATACCTAAAGGTGAATTAACTCACCAAGTTCAAATTAGCATACTTAAATAAAACAAGTTCAAAATTAACAACGCAACATAAACACATTGTCCAAAACCAACAAAATTGTACTTAACATAAACCATTTCCTAAATTACTCCCCCTTAATCATTAAAAAGAGGTAAAAGTTTAGACAGTTTCTTCAAGATCCTCAATCTTGTCCCTGTCCTACTTGATGGGCTCTGCATTCTTAGTGGAAGTAGAATTGGGATGAAAGTGTATGCCATATTGTTCTGCAGCAGCATCCAAGATGTTATACACTGATCTTCTTGTAGGAGTATAAGAAAATGCACCAGAAGGATCAGATGGTCCAGAGGGATTACTTACCATTTAAAAACTCTTTAGCACTCAACGTCTCAGTGTCAGACACATCAATACCACACCACTCAAACACCTTGGTCAAAAGGAGAACATAGGGTAAACTAGTGGTTGATTTCCCATCAAACACTTTAACCATATTCTTTAATATTATTTCACTCAAATTAAACTTCTTTCCTACTAAAAGCATAATCATAACAAGCACAACTTGTGCAGCAAAATTAGACATAGTACCGACCTAGGACGCACATTCTCCAGATAAATTTTAAGCAACAAGTGAGCCATTGGCAGCACTTGGGGCAGTAGTGTGAGAAAAATACTCAATCAAATCACCATTACTAGTAATCAACTTGACTTGATCCAATGCAGAAAAAACCATCTAAATCCTTATGACCTCTCTTATTATACATAGACAAACCCGAAGGACTACTAACATCCCACTTAAAATGCCGGGATTCAAATTAATCTTAATATCATTAGTAAAAGACATATAACGATCTTTTTCACCATGCAAATTTCCATAGAACTCTCTAACAAGCACGGGGTAACAAACTTTTGGCGAATCAATTAAAAATGATTCAAACCCTAATTCTTGAAAAATCTTAACATTGCCACAAGTATAGAAAATCTTGCCAGCATGAGGTTTCCCAGGGATGATTTTACATGTGTCAAGATGCTTTGATTCAAACCTAGACTGAAACTCTTCTTGAATCCCAAAGTTCAGTTTACCCCTTAGATGCACGACCAACTCTAATATCTGATTTCTGCACTCCTAATTGTTCATCTCCACTCTTGATTTTAACTGGGTAAGCTTTTGTTTCAGTATCCTCCTCATCACGAAGTTGGTATGACTTCAAATGAGAATTTGAATCCTCATAAGTTATACCTCTTTTGTAGGCGATTGAAGAGGCGTATCTGAAAAGCCTCTTTTATACCTCTTTTAACGAATACAATGTGATTGTTTTTAAGAAATCAACTAAAATAACTAAACCCCCTCATAAAATTCATGTTTTAAAAAATAAAATAGTTAAAACTCAGATAACAAATTTACCATTAGATCTCAATTTATAAGTGCACACAGTGATTCAAAATTCAAATAAGCATGAATTAATTATAATTAATTATAATTTTTTGAAAGTATCCAGCACATAAATCGAGATGTTAAAACAATTAAAACACATAACAGTTGTATCATAAATCACATAATTTAAAAATAATAACATAATTTGCCTTGCATGCAAACTAAATAAATATATTTAATAAATAAAAGTGAGCTAATAGTACCCGATACCAGTTTGTAAGCTTGTTTACTGAACATTTAACATTTCCAATTCTATTTTCGGCATGCTGAAACGCTCCTCGGCTAGAGGTTTTGCGAAAATATCAGCAATTTGAGCCTCAATAGCAACAAAGATTAGCTTGACTTTCTCTTTTGCATCATTAGCTCTCAATAAATGATGCATAACATCAATATGTTTGATTCTTGAGTGATTAACTGGATTCTCGGCAATATTGATAGTACTTGTGTTGTCACAATAAATAGGAGTTTGACCACAAAATTTCCAAAATCCTTAAAATGTTATCTCATTCAAAGCATTTGTGAACAATAACTCCCAACAGCCAGATATTCGTCTTCAGTTGTAGATAATACAACAGATGTTTGTTTCTTGCTTAACCAAGAGACCAAAATTTGTCCCAAATAAGTACAAACATCACTTATACTCTTTATATCTGTTTGACAACCTGCATAATCTACATCACTATACCCAACAAGATCAAATTCATTTGTGATAGGATAAAAAAATGAAATAATAGTTCCACTAAAATATTTGAATATTCTCTTAACAACATTCAAATGAGACTCTTTAGATTTAGCTTAAAATCTAGCACAAAAATGAACATTATACATAATATCAGGTCTAAAGGCTGTAAGGTATAATAAACTACCAATCATACCTTTATAAGTCCGAATATCACCATCTTTACCTTGTTCATCGGTTGTCAGTTTGCTGATAGCACTCATTGGTGTTGATTTTGACTTGATATTATCATAACTAAATCTTTTGAGTAAGTTCCTGATATACTTTGATTGATGTATATATATGCCTTCAGAAGTTTGCTTGATTTGTAAGCCCAAGAAATAATGAGCTCTCTCATCATGCTCATGTAAAATTCACTATGCATACACTTAGAAAATCACTCGCACAAAGAATCATTAGTAGCACCAAATATAATGTCATCCACATATATATGCACAACTAAGAAATCTTTACCTTTAAACATAGTAAATAAATTAGGATCAGTAGTTGTAACGCCCTCCAAATCCGTAGTCTAGATCTGGGGGTTACTTACCAAACACCCAATTTAATACAAATATGTATGATAATTATACAAACATATATCTAACCCTTCTTTATTCTATCCAGGATCTTTTCAGGTTGAGGTATGAAAACAAGAACAACAACTAACTTTATTACAACTCAAATATAAAATCTCGCAGAACTATCTTTATTACAAAACATTGTCTAAACAAGTTTTAACTAAATTTATTTTATTTCATACACACGCCACATTTATCTACACTACACCTGTTCGGGTGGCTCAAAGCTCTTTTCTTGGATTGGGATTAGCACTCTTGGTATTAGAGGATCCCGCTGCTTGACACGTTTCTTTACCAGGCAAGTCCGGATATATTTCATTTTCTTTCTTAACTGAAAACAAACAAGGTGAATAACAACAAAGGGGGTGAGCCAAAATTTGCTCAACAAGTTCACAATATATAAACAGTGTTATGAAAAAGCTAAATGAATCGGTAATCTGATTGTATCGGTAATTATGTATTTCCGTAAAGGAGAACGAAGGCCACTATCGGCGAGTATCAATAAACTAGACTGAACACGAGTTCGCACCTATATCCTGATAATTAGTCAGGATACAGTGCAGATCTATACCTCTATGTATAGATCCATTTGAGTACCCAGGCTCAACAGCCCAAAACAAGGATCCGGTTAATTCCCGATCCATAGGATCAAGTGTATACCTGATCCTAACCATCACCATTCAGTCCACAGATGACAACCGGAATAATTGGTATATTTTGATGTATCCCAACATCAAAATATATCAGGATATATGTATATATGTATAATCTATTAGAATATGAATAGAGTATTCAGTGAATCAAGAGAAATCATGAATCGAAAAGAAATATGAAAAAGGGAATAATAATTGTGTATCAGTGTATGTGAACAGGAATTATCAGTGTTTAACTATGATGAGAATCTGAATAAGAGAAAATAATCCACTGTTCTGAGTTTAGAATAGGGGAAGAACTTGCCTGTTACACGATCTACCACAAATATATCACTTGGAATGCTTCATCACAAGCTTAAGTTGGTGTTTTGGACTCAAGTTGTTGGTATTTTTTATATATTTTTGTGTTATTGCATTTCAGGCATCAGTTAAATGAAGAAATGAGCTTTTCAAATAAATGTGCTGAAATTCTCAAGTTGTAGAGAATCTCGTTAGCTTCGTGTGGGCAGTTGAATCACCTAATTCTGACGAGCAAAACTCAAGATACGACCAAAAGAAGAATTGTCAGAAAATTTCCAGAAGGCCAGCGCGGCCGCGCTCCAAAAATCACTATTCCAGCGCGGCCGCTCCAGAACCAGCACGGCCGCGCTCCAAAAATCACTATTCCAGCGCGGCTGCGCCCGAAAGTAGCGCGCCCGCGCCTTGTTTCTGCACCAGAATCCTGATTTTAGTCGAAATTAAAGATTTTGAGAGTCCTGGTCATCCTGGAGCCTATATATATCAATAAAAAGACGTTTTTAACAACAAAGGACAAGTTGAGAGCAATAAGAAGACCTAGAGAGCACAAGACGGCTACGGAGAATAAGACTTTTATTTTCTTTAGTATATTTGATACTTGGATGCTTATTTTCGATTTGTCTTTGAACCCTAGTACTCTTATATAGTTTATTATCATGTTTTCATTGGAACCCATGGTGACGATGAGTTCGATTATGAACTAATCGTTATTGTGGGGTTCTAACGGATTTACTTATGGATTTCTATAGTTAATTTGTTTCAATATCTTGGTATATGGTGATTGATTGATATCCTAATATTGGTTGTGCTTATTCGTCTTATGTGCGTAGCTAACATATAAGATAGTGTGTTAATCTCTATTGAAGCGAAAGTGAATTTAGAGGTTTAGAACTTGCCATGCTAACATAGGTTCATGTATTTGTTATGCATAAGTCGTAGGTATTTTTAACCATCTTACTTGCCCTATGTAATCACGATAGATAACTTGCACATTAAACCTTTATGTTGTCAAATTCTATAGACATATAGGGTCTCAATAAAATTGATGTCTATTTAGCTTCCATCTCTTTTGTGGATGTCTGGTAGTAGGGTATTGTACAATGAAAGTTGGCGTTTACTAGTTTCGTGTAATCTGATTTGTTATCATCACCATTACATGTTAAGGTTAAGAACAATGACTTTGAATGAAGTAGTAATGAAGTTAGAATTTCATGTTTGTCTCATATTGTTAATTCAATCACTTTTATTCTTAGTTAATTGCATGTTAGTTTAATCTTAGTTATAAACAACTCAACTTGTTATTGTCTTAGCATTGAGCGATAACCATACCATTGTTGCATAAGTGCATAATCTGAACTTAACCTTAACCAGTCTCTGTAGGAACGAATCTGATTTATATTTTATACTACTTGTGAACGCGTATACTTGCGTGTAATTTAGCGCGTGTTTTTGCCCTAACAAGTTTTTGGCACCGTTGTCGGGGATTCGGTGTTAATTTTTAGTTTATGTGCTTGACATCAGTAGTCTTTAAAGTTCACTGAATTGGATTCTTTTACTTCACGATTTACTTGTTGTGTTTCAGGTACTCATTACAATGGGAGATCCAGCAGCACCAACGAAAGCGTTGATGGATTTTTCTCAACCCAAGATCAATGATATTCAATCTAGCATTGTCAGGCCAGTGATCGCAGCTAATGCCTTCGAGATCAAGCCTGGCATAATTCAGATGGTGCAGAACTTAGTTCAGTTTGGGGGTGCTCCCACAGAAGATCCCAATACGCACATCAGGGATTTCATAGAGATCTGCGACACCTTCAGGTTTAATGGTGTGTCTGAGGATGCGGTGAAACTGAGACTATTCTCATTCTCTCCGAGGGATAAGGCTAAGAGCCAGTTACACTCTCTACCAGCTGGTTCGATTACTACTTGGGAAGATCTTGCTCAGAAGTTTCTTACTAAATTCTTTCCTATGGCGAAGACAACTGCAATAAGGAATGCTCTTACTCAATTTGTGCAGCAATCGGGAAAAACTCTATGTGAAGCTAGGGAGTGCTACAAGGAGATGCTTATGAAGTGTTCTCATCATGGCATGCCTGATTGGATGATCGTGAATTATTTTTATAATGGGTTGAGAGCACAGTCTAGACCCATGCTTGATGCAGTATCAGGGGGAGCATTATGGGTAAAGAGTTATGAGAAAGCTTATGAGCTAATTGAACTGATGGTTGCTAATAAATATCAGTATCCAACCTAGAGATTTCCACAGGGCAAGGTAGCAGAAGTTCTTGAAGTGGATACAGCTACGGCTATCACTGCTCAACTAAAGGCGTTGTCTATGAAGATCGATTCTCTGGCTAACTATGGTGTTAATCAGATAACCAGTATTTGTGAGCTATGTGCAGGTTCGTATGCGACGGAGCAGTGCGCTATATCTAGTGAATCAGCTCAGCTTGTGAGCAACTTTCAGAGATCGCAGCAACCAGTTCTAGCCACTTATTTTCCTGACAACTGAAATCATCCTAACTTCAGCTGGAGCAACAATCAAAATGCGATGCAACATCCGTTTCGGCAATTTGGAAATAAGCAATTCAATCCTCCTGGTTTTCAGCAACAATTTGCACCAAGGAAACAATTTCAGCCAATGGGAATGCCACAACAAACTGATGGAGGTGCAGGTCAATCTTCGAATGAAAAATCTAAATTAGAGGAGTTGAGGCTTATATGCAAAAACCAGGCTCTTACATGCCAAATCCAGGCTATTTCTGTCAAGAATCTGGAGAACCAAATAGGGCAAATTGTTAACGCCTTATTGAATCGACCCCTAGAAAGGCGTCCTAGTGATACAGAAGCCAATCCAGGCAAGTGGGAAATTAACGAACATGTGAATGCCATCACATTGAGATCCAAAAAGGTCGCAAGCCCCCAAATTTAGCAAGGCGAAGAGTCTAAAAACTCTGTCCAGAATGAAGGTGCATATGCACCTTTGCCAATTCCAGAATATAAGGTTGTGGTTGAAGAAGAGGTGTTGAAGGATACTGAGGTGGAACCAAGGAAGAAAGCTGTTGTCAACACTCCTCCTGAGGGTAATACAGGGGAAAAATATGTCTATCCTCCACCTCATTTTCCTAAAAGGTTGCAGAAGCAGAAGTTGGATAAATAATTTGCTAAGTTCTTGGAAGTTTTCAAGAAACTTCACATCAACATACCTTTCACTGAAGCTCTTGAACAGATGTCTAGCTATGCAAAGTTTATGAAAGGAATTCTCTCTCGGAAAGTGAAGCTCGATGACTTAGAGACTATTGCTTTGACGGAGGAATGCAGTGCTGTGCTACAACAGAAATTGCCTCTGAAGCTTAAGGATCCTGGAAGCTTCACGATTCCGTACACTATTGGAAACTTGTCGTTCGACAAATGCTTGTGTGATTTGGAAGCTAGCATCAATCTGATGCCCTTGTCTATATTCAAGAAGCTTGGTCTACCTAATCCAAAACCGACGTACATGTCATTGCAACTAGCTAATCGTTCCATCGCTTATCCGCGAGGAATAGTGGAGGATGTCTTGATCAAGGTGGACAAACTCATCTTCCCTACTGATTTTGTAATTCTGGATTTCGAGGAAGATAAGAAGATTCCCATCATCTAGGGAAGACCATTCTTGGCTATAGGCCGAACTATGATTGATGTGCAAAAAGGAGAGTTTACGATGAAGGTTCAAGATCAGAAGGTCACTTTTAGTGTGTTCAAGGTAATAAAGTTACCCACAGATAAAGAGCAGTGCTTTAAAGTAAAGTGGGTAGACTCTTTCGTGAATTCAGAGCTTGAGCAATTGCCAAAGTCAGATACCTTAGAGAGAGCCTTAGTAGGGGAATCGATTATTGAAGATGAAGAAGGAGCAGAGCAACTGCAGGTTTTGAGTGCACCTCCGTGGAAGAGGAAGTTGGATATGCCATTCGATTTTCTTGGGTTAGCAGAGCTAAAAATTTCTCAGGAGCATCTCGAGCCGTCTATTGAAGAAGCTCCCACACTTGATCTCAACCCACTACCAGATCACTTGAGTTATGCATTTTTAGGTGCACCTCGGACAAGGGGTTGGAATCATCTATGATAATCTAAAGGGTGACCGACCGCTTCCTCCCATGCTTATAGATGGTCCCTCGCATGCACCATAGACAGTTGATAGGTTTGGTCTTGGTGATGCGCAGTATAGAAGGTTGATTCGGCGTATTGAGGCCATGCATGACATCCACCGGCGTTTTGCTGAAGATTTTACACACGCTATCATTACTGCTTTTGAGACACCGGTGTCGAGGTTGATTGGCCATCTGATCCTCCACCTGAAGAAGGTGATCCTCCCGCTAACCAGGTATGCCTGAAATCCTTATTATTACCTTCAATGACGACATTGAAAATTTTAAGTTTGGGGGTGATAATGTAAGGATTAGTTTGTGTGAGTTCATATAGATTCATATAGATTCATGTTGCATGTTTAGTTGTATTTCTTTCATATGTTTGCATGATTATTCATATAAGACATATTTATTTGTTTTTTATGGGAGTTCATTTAGTTGCATTTGCATGCATATAACATGATCCCTTAGGTTGAGCTATTGCTATCTGATAAGTTGATGTTGATTTGAGTGTGGTGATGACGATTAGAGGGTTGTTTAAGTCTTAATGAATTGATTTGCATGCCAGAAAAAAATCACAAGTCTTATAGGTTGCTTTTGAGCTAGATCATGATCATACTTGTTTATTTGTTGAGATTTAATCACTTGTTTATATCTAGAATTTTTGGTATTCTCTTAATGGCAAAAGAATACTGAATTTTAATCTGGAGAAAAACTTGGATTTCATTGCTAGTTGTGAATAAGGCCATGCATCAAATGGCTAGTAGACGACTCATAATTTATGAGTAGTCTAGGGTTGAATGAGATGGAGCGAAACACACTCATTCAGAAATTTTTGAAAAAAAAGAAAAAAAAGTATGTGTTTATACATAATTGATCAAGGGTGATCTCTTTAATACTCGAGCAATTAAGTTATAGGGTACTTTGTGCCTAGTGACCTAAGGCTTTGATAGTATGGGATCCGCTAACCTAACGCTCATTACATGGGTATTATTGTATAAGTCTTTTGGGACCTCATTCATTGCACGATCAAATAAGCATCTTTGTTATATGTTCAATAATAGCATGAATCCTTGTATAGCTCGAGTAGAAAGGAGGTGTTGTGATTCATTATGCGCTTAACGTCTATTCTAGTTATAAACTTGTGATTGTTTTGATGAAAGATAAGTTATGGTTATTGATCTAGTATCGAGAGTATATTTGTTAAGCATCCACACACGCACATTTCTGGTTTGTTAGTTGGTTTATGGGTGTTAGGAAATGAATAACACACAGGGGGTGAATGTGTTTTACTATTTTTGAGCTTTTCTTGAATGTTTATGGTTGAACAAAGTAAATTAAATCTTGTAGTAAAAATGTGTTCATGCAGAAATTAAGCTTGCGGAAAATAAAAAACACAAATCTTCAAAACTTACTTAATTTTATATTAAAATTAAGAATGTTTTGCTACAAATTTTCTAGGCTCTTTGTTGATAAAGAGCTTAGCTTCTTCTTGAGAGAGTTACAAGATTTTCTTTCTATATTGTTGCAACTGACTGAAGGATCAGTGTTAACTTAATAATTCAGTTAACTGTTGGTTTACACAGTGTACAATAAGACATGCTATTAGCTTTTCTAAACCGTCACTTGTCATTTCTATTTATAGAAAAGTAACTCTTCCATTTCTGGCTTAGCATATCTTTAGCATTCTGTGATTATCTTGATCTTCCTCTGTCAGTTAATCTTTACCATTGATCTTGCATATTCTTCAAGCTGCTTTTTGTAGATTTGTCAATCCAGCTGGTTGGATTGTTTGTTGATTGTTTATCTTGAATATTGACCTGATATGTGATTTTGTACTTTGAGAATTTCACTCGAGATCTCCAATTAGGCATATAGAGATCTTGACATCTCGATAAGTATAATGACTTATCGAGATCTCTAATGCTCTAGTGAATTTGAATTATAGAGGTCTCTGAGTTCTCGAATGAAACTTTGGCTTGTCGAGATCTCTCAGCATCATGTCTTCACTTTGACTTGTCAACAACTTAGAGTTCTCTAGTGAATTTTGACTTATCGATATCTCTGAGTTCACTAGTGAACTTTGACTTATCGATAACTCAGAGTTTTCTAATGAATGTAGAATTGTCGATAACTCTGAGTTCTCTAGTGAAGAAATGACTTGTCGATATCTCCAACCTTCATGTCTTCTTGACTTGTCGATATCTCTCTGAGTTCTCTAGTAGCTTTCCTGACTTCTCGATAAGTCATTTGGAGTTCTCGAATGACTTCTCTATAACACTAAATCTGTGACTTGTAGAGATCTTGACTTAGAGTATTTTAACCAAACAGATTTATTCAACTCCAAGCTTCTTCAAAATTCTTCTGACGCATGATCACCTTGATCTTCTTCTAGATAGAATCCTTAGGCTTGATACTGTTTTAGGAAAAACTCCAGTCTGCTCCTTTGCATTTTTACAGACTTTAAAATATTACAAGTACAAATACAAACTAAGATAATGTTAGATATATTTATGATGTCATGTCTAATAATGATTTGTGTTTAGTTTTCAGATCTTGACTAACAGGATAAATCAGGACTTAACTGGAAATCAGTACTTATACTGAAGTCAGAACTTAAGATATCAGAACTTAAGATATCAGAAGATATTCATCAGGAGATAATATCGGGACTTAAGAAGACTTTCAGATAAGGAAGGTGGCTGATTAAAAGGAAAGAAGATCAAGACTAAAACAAGAAGAGATATGCATGGAGAGGAATTCTATGAAGAATAGAAGACTTGGAGGAAAAGATAACTAATTGATATATTTTAGGATGCAGAATTATATTCGATATCAATTAGAAGATTATCTTGTAACTGCGTGGTATATAAACACAGCATAGGGTTTACACTAGATGTGTTGTTGTAATCGAGAATATTATTCATTGTAACCCTAGAAGCTCTCGTGATATTTGTTCATCACTGAGAGAGAACGGTTCCATTGCAAAAATGTTTTATTAATAAGATTATTATGTGTTACATACTTGTGTTCTTAATTCGATTTGGTTGTAGTATACACTGTATTCAACCCCCTTCTACAGTGTGTGTGACCTAACAAGTGGTATCAGAGCCTATCTATTAACACATATACATTAAAGATCCAAAACAATCATGTCTGAAGAAGAACAAACTCCAACCAAGCCCACTAAAACTGAAGAAACTCCAAAGACTCAAATCCATAGTCGATATGAGACTATTAGGGTTCCCATACTGAGACCTTCTGAGTATCCCATATGGAAAGTGAGGATGACTATATTTTTGGAAGCTACAGATCCAGAATACCTTGACAGAATTAATGAAGGACCACATAAGCCAACCAAGCTCTCTATTGCAGTTGCAGATCAGCCAGCAAATACTGTACCAAAGGAGAAAAGTGAGTATACAGCTGAAGATATCTCATCTATTTCCAAGGATGCAAAGGTAAGGCATTTGTTGCATAGTGACATTGATAATGTCATGCCAAATAGGGTAATTAACTGCAAGATTGCAAATGAGATATGGGATGCCTTGGGAACAAGATGCCAGGGAACTAATGCAACTAAGAAGAACAAGAGGACTATACTCACTCAAGAGTATGATCACTTTGACTCAAAACCTAATGAGTCATTAACCGGTTTATATGACAGATTTGTCAAACTCTTGAATGATCTGTCAATGGTGGATAAGGAATATGATCTTGAAGATACTAATCTTAAATTCCTTTTAGCTCTTCCTGAAAGTTGGGATTTGAAGGCAACCACTCTAAGAGACAAATATGCTCTTGATGAAACTACTCTTGATGAAATTTACGGTATGCTCAAAACTCATGAACTTGAGATGGATCAAAGAAGCAAGAGACATGGGAGAAAGTCAAGAACAGTTGCTCTTAAGGCTGAGGATGAATCCCCCAAAGTGGTTGCCTCAAAGAAAGGCAAAGGAAAGGCTCTCATCACAAGGTCTGATTCAGATTCATCAAGTTCTGATGATGATGATGAGGATTCAGAAACTGAAAGTCTATCTGAGATGGATGCTGATGAAGAGATGATGAGATTGTGTGCTCTTATGGTAAAGGGCATCACAAAGATAGCCTACAGGAAATTCAGAAGGGAAAGAAGTTTTCCAGGAAAAGTGGAAGTTTTGATAAGAAAGGATTCAGAAAATCTGAAGGCAAAGCAGGAAAGTCTGACAGAGGAGATTACTCAAATGTTAAATGCTACAATTATGGTGAGAAAGGCCACATATCTCCTGATTGCAAGAAAGGAAAAAGTGACAAAGGCAAGGCACATGTCACAAAGAAGAAAAGCTGGACAGACACTTCAGATTCTGAACATGAGGTGAACTATGCCTTGATGGCAAATGCTGATAGCAGTTCTGAAGCTGCTGAGTTAAAGGTACCTCAAACAACTTTTTCTTTTCATACTGATGATATTACTGAGTTGAGATCTTATCTTAAAACCATATTCATTAGCTATAGAGATCAGACCTTAACATGTGATAGGTTAACTTCTGAAAATCTGGCTTTTAAGAAAAGGAATGACTATTTAGAAAAAGAGTTAGTTATGTTCCATCAAACTCAGAAAGAAAGAGATGATGCTTTTTATGTTAGAGATGAAGTGTTAAAATTGAATCAATCTCTAAAAACTGAGTTAGAAAAGGAAAGAGAGATTATCAGGTCTTGGACTAACTCTGGAAGAACAACTCAGAATTTGTTAAGTAGTGGAAACTGGAAAGAGGGCTTAGGTTATGGAGATGATAAAAGTGAAAAAGGAACTGAACAAATTAAGCCAATTATTGTTAAACAAACTACTAAGCCAAAGGTAAATCCTGTTAAGTTTGTAGTTAAAACTGTAAAGTCTGATTTTGAAAAGATGAAAGATATTGATACAGAAGTTAAGGCAGAGTCAACTTCTGACAAATTAAAACAGGTGAAACCAGCTGAAGTTAACATAGGCTTAATGACAAAGAAACAGCTTAAGTATAAGCTGAAAGAGATTAAGAATGTAAACAAGGTAAAGCCACCTAGGAAAAATAGGAATGGAAAGGAAGGTGTGAATAAAAGCAATAATTATAAGTTTGTTCCTAATGCTTCTAGAAAGAAATGTAATAACTGTGGAAACACTAACCATCTTGTTTCTTTTTGCAGGAAGAATAAGGTTATAAATTCTTTACCTCCTAAATCAGGAGTTAAGAGTCAGAATGTTAGGTTTAAACCACAAAATCCTTGTTTTCATTGTGGTAGTTTATGGCATTCTATTTATACTTGTAAGGAATATCATAGTTTGTACTATGATTATTATCAAATAAAACCTTCTTTAAAGAAAGTTAGCATTATTCCTTCTAGTGTAAGTTCTGATGCAAAGTCTGATACTGTAAATTCTGATAAGAAAAATGTTAACATAAACTCTGATATTAAATCCGCTGCAAATGTTAACAAACTTAATAAGGCCAAAGGATCCAAGCAAGCCTGGGTCCTAAAAACTAATCATTAGTGGTCTTTGTGATTGCAGGGCAACAGGAAAAACATCCTAGTTCTGGACAGTGGATGTTCAGGACATATGACTGGAAATAAAGCCATGCTATCAGACTTTGTGGAGAAAGCTGGCCCGAGAATTTCTTATGGAGATGGAAATATGGGAAAAACTCTGGGATATGGCAATATCAATCTTGGGAATGTCATCATTGAAATAGTAGCTCTAGTCTCAGGACTTAAACACAACCTGCTGAGTGTTAGTCAAATCTGTGACAGAGGTTATCATGTGGATTTCTTTGAAGAACACTGTGAAGTTGTAAGCAAATCTACATGCAAAGTTGTTCTGAAGGGATATATGCATGGTAACATTTATGTAGCCAAGCTTTCAACAAGTTCTGATGGTTCTGCAATCTATCTATTAAGTAGAGCATCAATTGAAAAAAGCTGGGATTGACACAAGAAACTCTCTCATTTAAACTTTAACAATATAAATGAACTAGTCAAGAAAGATCTTGTGAGAGGACTGCCAAAATCAGTATTTGCTCCTGATGGCCTTTGTGATTCATGTCAAAAGACTGAATCTTCAATTCTTGAGCCTTATCACCTACATGTTTGTTATTCCTAGAAGACTAACAATGAGATTTACAGAAGGGGGGTTGAATGTAAATCTCAAAACTTTTTCAAGTTTTGAGCAGTTTATAAAGTTGTGTGTTCAAGAAGAACAAGTGTGTGAATTGCTTTAAGCTAATACAGACAGATATATATTCAAGCACAAATGTAAAGAACACAACAGACCTTAAAAACTTTTCTGGTGGATTTGTTGTTCCACCAGAGATGGTATATTAGAAAATCTGTGTTCAACAATGTTGATCACAGCTGCATCCTAGTACAAACTAGATGAATTTTCTCTCAAGATATTTCTTAACAGCTCTGGAAAAAATCTATCTAATTACTAGCTTCTTCTTGGTTCATATATATTACCAAGTGTACAAGTGAAAAACAATATAAAATTACAATAGTAAAATAAGTTCTTCACTTGCTTCTTTTCCTGTTCACTCAAGTACTTTGTTGACTATTGCAACTTTGTACAAAAGAAGAACGGCTGCTTTTTCTGTTGATCCTGAAATTCGGCTACCACATCTCAGTTTTCTCTGTCAACCCACGTGCCTCTGCTTGTAGGTACAACTACCACTTATCAACGGCTGATTAGCAGAACATCCGTTGAAGCTTTCATCCGTTGATGACTTCATCCGTTGAAGGATGTTATCCGTTGAAGCTTTCATCCGTTGATGCTCTCATCCGTTGAAGGATGTTATCCGTTGAAGCTTTAGAGACATCCGTTGAAGCTTAGCTTCTCATCCGTTGAAGGTCTTTTAAGTCATCCGTTGATACCACTTCATTTATACAAAATTACAAGGCATGAAATATTTACAATTGGCCTTCCTATCTGCATATCATCTAGTAGTCAACATGACTCATAGTTTCTCTCAACTTCTAAGAATTACAATTTTAAATACAGAGACTGAAATATGCTACAATACTAGACTTATTTCTAAGTAAAGCTACACCATCAACGGATAGCCAAAGTGGTCTTATCCGTTGAGGCTACAGACACTAAATTTCTACTTAAGTGTTTTGTTAAACATATCATCAAACTAATGCACATATATTCCTAACAATCTCCCCCTATTTATGTCTATAAGAACTGTAGGCATAAATTCAGAGTTAACTTGATGATAACAAAACACTTAACAAATATTTGAATTGAAACTAAGTAGAAATATAAAAAGTGCTGCAAAAGTGTATGTACTAGGAGGTAATTGAAGATTTACAGTATTTCCAAGGGTGCTCCTCTAGCCTGAGCAAAACATCATTTTCTTCTTTGTTCCCTGGTTTTCTTTCCTAGCCCTTTGTCATTTCCCTCAATTTGGAGTTGGAGTTTTCTGAAGAATTCAGCTTCATCTTCATCACTGATATCCAACTTAGATTGCATTTCCTTGAGAGTTTCATTGCTGGCAATCTTGAGTTGGTCTTCAAGTCTGAAAAATCTTCTGACTCCTTTGTCATCTCTAAATTCCATCAACCAATGAGGTGATTTGTGAATTTTAGTTCCCCTTTCTTGTATGAGTAAGGTTCTGGGCAAAGCATTTGGTTCCCTCCAAGTCTTCCTTATGTTGGCAATCTTGTTGAGAATTTCAGTCTTGGCTGTTCTGGTAAAGCCAGAATCCTTTTTGATGGCTGAAAAGACTCTGATCAAGGTAGAGTAGCCTTCATTTAGAATCCTGTGGAGAGGCCATGTTCTTTCCCCAGCTCCTTTATATCTGAACACTAATCTTTCTGGTAACTGTCTGTAGGCAGCTATTCCCCTTACATCCTCCAGCTCATCCAGATAGAGTTCAATGTCTGAAATTTCTTTTATGTCACAGATGTGAACATAATCATCTTTAGAAATGGGTGACTTAGGTTTAGGTTTTTGTTTTTGAGTGAATTTCTTAGAGGTTGTGGGAGGTGTAGATTTTGGTTTTCTTTTCTGTTTCTTTGGTGGTGGAAGAGTGGTTAGAAAGGTAGGCAATGTGATGTTGTCCCAATCAATAGGTTCCTCTTTTGGAATGATTGGTTCACCATGGATATTTATAGAGGGATCAGTAACAAAAGGTTCAGGTATGGAAGGTAGTGGTTTAGATGTAGATTTGGTATCTTCAGGGTTATCTTCACTCCTTCTGTGTGCCTTGGCCTTTCTTCTGTTTCCCTTCTGCCATTCCTCTCTTTCCTCCATATTTTCACCAAATATGCTCCCAAGAACCTCATCTAAGTTAGCAATCTTTTCTTCACCCCTGACTTCAATTCCTTTCATTTCTTCAACTTGGCTTGACTTTAGCTGTTTTTCAAGCTTTGCTTGTGCTCTTTTGTCAGCCTTTAATTGCTTGGCTTCTTCTTTCTTAGCTATTGAGAATTTGGGATGTCCTTGCATCACACATATGCTCTTTCCCTCTCTAATGATAATAGCTCTATTTCTCCTTACAGCCTCATCCATGGACTTTTTGAGATAGGCAATACTCCTGCCTAAGATCTTGTTCTCATCATCTTTTGAAGGAGGA
>NW_027420789.1:0-5652 GCF_009905375.1 Apium graveolens | reverse complement strand
ATGCAATTAGACATCCTTAACCCCTCTTGGTACCCCCTTTCCTACAAGTCAATTTGGCCACATTTTGGCACTAATCAATCATGTAGTGACTTTCACCATATTATAGTCAATTTGCACCTTATAAGAGTCCTTGCCATCATATATTGGTACAATTACATGTTAACATCATGTACTGCAATTAGAAATCCTTTTACAACCTCTTAGTGCCACATTCATACAAGTCAATTTGGTCCATATTTTAGTTCTAATTAACCATGTAAGTCACTTTTCACCATGTTAGAGTCATTTGCACCCTATATGAGTCACTTTCCACAATGTACACAACTTAACATGTTAACATCATATACATCCAATTTGACATCCTTTTACCACCTATTAGTTCCACTTTCATACAGGTGAATTTTGTTCCACATTTTGGCTCTTATCAACCATGTAAGTCACTTTTCACCATATTAGAGTCACTTTGCACCCATAAGAGCACTTTCCCATATATACAACATTAACATGTTAACATCATATACATCCAATTTCACATCCTTTTACCGCCTATTAATCACTTTCATACAAGTTACTTTTGTACCACATTTTGGCTCTAATCAACCATGTAAGTCACTTTTCACCACATTAGAGTCACTTTGCACCATATAAGATCACTTGCCCAATATATTGATACAATTAACATGTTAACATCATGTACATGCAATTAGACATCCTTTAACCCCTCTTGGTACCCCCTTTCCTACAAGTCAATTTTGGGCCACATTTTGGCACTAATCAATCATGTAAGTGACTTCTCACCATATTAGAGTCAATTTGCACCTTATAAGAGTCACTTGCCATCATATATTGGAACAATTAACATGTTAACATCATGTACATGCAATTAGAAATCCTTTTACACCTCTTAGTGCCACATTCATACAAGTCAATTTGGTCCACATTTTGTTCTAATTAACCATGTATGTCACTTTTCACCATGTTAGAGTCATTTTGCACCCTATATGAGTCACTTTCCACAATCTATATGTAAATTAACATGTTAACATCACATACATCCAATTTGACATCTTTTACCACCTATTAGTTCCACTTTCATACAGGTCAATTTTGTTCCACATTTTGGTTCTAATCAACCATGTAAGTCACTTTTCACCATATAGAGTCACTTTGCATTCTATAAGAGCACTTTCCACCATATATACAACAATTAACATGTTAACATCATATACATCCAATTTGACATCCTTTTACCACCTATTAATGTCACTTTCATACAAGTTAATTTTTATACCACATTTTGGCTCTAATCAACCATGTATCACTTTTCACCATATTAGAGTCACTTTGCACCCTATAAGAGTCACTTGCCACCATATATTGATACAATTAACATGTTAACATCATGTACATGCAATTAGACATCCTTTAACCACCTCTTGGTACCCCTTCTACAAGTCAATTTTGGCCACATTTTGGCACTAATCAATCATGTAAGTGACTTCTCACCATATTATAGTCACTTTGCACCTTATAAGAGTCACTTGCCATCATATATTGACAATTAACATGTTAACATCATGTACATGCAATTAGAAATCCTTTTACAACCTCTTAGTGCCACATTCATACAAGTCAATTTTGGTCCACATTTTGTTCTAATTAACCATGTAAGTCACTTTTCACCATGTTAGAGTCATTTTGCACCCTATTTGAGTCACTTTCCACAATCTATATGTATAATTAACATGTTAACATCATATACATCCAATTTTACATCCTTTTACCACCTATTAGTTCCACTTTCATACAGGTGAATTTTGTTCCACATTTTGGTTCTAATCAACCATGTAAGTCACTTTTCACCATATTAGAGTCACTTTGCACCCTATAAGATCACTTTCCACCATATATACAACAATTAACATGTTAACATCATATACATCCAATTTCACATCCTTTTACCGCTATTAATGCCACTTTCATACAAGTTAATTTTGTACCACATTTTGGCTCTAATCAACCATGTAATCACTTTTCACCATATTAGAGTCACTTTGCACCATATAAGAGTCCTTGCCTCCATATATTGATACAATTAACATGTTAACATCATGTACATGCAATTAGACATCCTTTAACCACCTCTTGGTACCCCTTTCCTACAAGTCAATTTTGGGCCACATTTTGGCACTAATCAATCATGTAAGTGACTTCTCACCATATTAGAGTCACTTTGCACCTTATAAGAGTCACTTGCCATCATATATTGGTACAATTAACATGTTAACATCATGTACATGCAATTAGAAATCCTTTTACAACCTCTTAGTGCCACATTCATACAAGTCAATTTTGGTCCACATTTTGGTTCTAATTAACCATGTATGTCACTTTTCACCATGTTAGAGTCATTTTGCACCCTATATGAGTCACTTTCCACAATCTATTTGTATTATTAACATGTTAACATCATATACCCAATTTGACATCCTTTTACCACCTATTAGTTCCACTTTCATACAGGTGAATTTTGTTCCACATTTTGGTTCTAATCAACCATGTAAGTCACTTTTCACCATATTAGAGTCACTTTGCACCCTATAGAGCCACTTTCCACCATATATACAAAAATTAACATGTTAACATCATATACATCCAATTTCACATCCTTTTACCGCCTATTAATACACTTTCATACAAGTTAATTTTACACATTTTGGCTCTAATCAACCATTAAGTCACTTTTCACAATTAGAGTCACTTTGACCCTATAAGAGTCACTTGACACTATATATTGATACAATTAACATGTTAACATCATGTACATGCAATTAGACATCCTTTACGCACCTCTTGGTACCCCCTTTTCTACAAGTCAATTTTGGGCCATATTTTGGCACTAATCAATCATGTAAGTGATTTCTCACCGTATTATAGTCAATTTGCACCTTATAAGAGTCACTTGCCATCATATATTGGTACAATTAACATTTTAACATCATGTACATGCAATTAGAAATCCTTTTACAACCTCTTAGTGCCACATTCATACAAGTCAATTTTGGTCCACATTTTTCTAATTAACCATGTAAGTCACTTTTCACCATGTTAGAGTCATTTTGCACCCTATATGAGTCACTTTCCACAATCTATATGTATAATTAACATGTTAACATCATATACATCCAATTTGACATCCTTTTACCACCTATTAGTTCCACTTTCATACAGGTGAATTTTGTTCACATTTTGGTTCTAATCAACCATGTAAGTCACTTTTCACCATATTAGAGTCACTTTGCACCCTATAAGAGCCACTTTCCACCATATATACAACAATTAACATGTTAACATCATATACATCCAATTTCACATCCTTTTACCGCCTATTAATACCACTTTCATACAAGTTAATTTTACCACATTTTGGCTCTAATCAACCATGTATGTCACTTTTCACAATATTAGAGTCACTTTGACCCTATAAGAGTCACTTGCCACCATATATTGATACAATTAACATGTTAACATCATGTACATGCAATTAGACATCCTTTAACCACCTCTTGGTACCCCTTTCCTACAAGTCAATTTTGGGCCACATTTTGGCACTAATCAATCATGTAAGTGATTCTCACCATATAGTCAATTTGCACCTTATAAGAGTCACTTGCCATCATATATTGGTACAATTAACATGTTAACATCATGTACATGCAATTAGAAATCCTTTTACAACCCTTAGTGCCACATTCATACAAGTCAATTTTGGTCCACATTTTAGTTCTATTAACCATGTAAGTCGCTTTTCACCATGTTAGAGTCATTTTGCACCCTATTGAGTCACTTTCCACAATCTATATGTATAATTAACATGTTAACATCATACATCCAATTTACATCGTTTTACCACCTATTAGTTCCACTTTCATACAGGTGAATTTTGTTCCACATTTTGGTTCTAATCAACCATGTAAGTACTTTTCACCATATTAGAGTCATTTTGCACCCTATAAGAGCCACTTTCCACCATATATACAACAATTAACATGTTAACATCATATACATCCAATTTCACATCCTTTTACCGCCTATTAATGCCACTTTCATACAAGTTAATTTTGTACCACATTTTGGCTCTAATCAACCATGTAAGTCACTTTTCACCATATTAGAGTCACTTTGCACCATATAAGAGTCACTTGCCTCCATATATTGATACAATTAACATGTTAACATCATGTACATGCAATTAGACATCCTTTAACCACCTCTTGGTACCCCCTTTCTTACAAGTCAATTTTGGGCCACATTTTGGCACTAATCAATCATGTAAGTGACTTCTCACCATATTAGAGTCACTTTGCACCTTATAAGAGTCACTTGCCATCATATATTGGAACAATTAACATGTTAACATCATGTACATGCAATTAGAAATCCTTTTACTACCTCTTAGTGCCACATTCATACAAGTCAATTTTGGTCCACATTTTGTTCTAATTAACCATGTGTGTCACTTTTCACCATGTTAGAGTCATTTTGCACCCTATATGAGTCACTTTCCACAATCTATTGTATATTAACATGTTAACATCATATACATCCAATTTGACATCCTTTTACCACCTATTAGTTCCACTTTCATACAGGTGAATTTTGTTCCACATTTTGGTTCTAATCAACCATGTAAGTCACTTTTCACCATATTAGAGTCACTTTGCACCCTATAAGAGCCACTTTCCACCATATATACAACAATTAACATGTTAACATCATATACATCCAATTTCACATCCTTTTACCGCCTATTAATACCACTTTCATACAAGTTAATTTTATACAACATTTTGGCTCTAATCAACCATGTATGTCACTTTTCACAATATTAGAGTCACTTTGAACCCTATAAGAGTCACTTGCCACCATATATTGATACAATTAACATATTAACATCATGTACATGCAATTAGACATCCTTTAACCACCTCTTGGTACCCCCTTTCCTACAAGTCAATTTTGGGCCACATTTTGGCACTAATCAATCATGTAAGTGAGTTCTCACCGTAATATAGTCAATTTACACATTATAAGAGTCACTCGCCATCATATATCGGTACAATTAACATGTTAATATCATGTATGTAACGTCCCCAAATCCGGGGTCAGAGGATTTGGTCGTCACTATAAAACCTCAATCCAAAATAACCTGTTAAATCAAATAATAAATGCCAGCGGAAGATATTTATCATAAATGACCCCAAACTAATCCAAGATCTTTTAAGGTTACAGTTCTAGAAACAAGATATCCAAATTCCACAATAAATTTTTCACTTTCTTTTACATTTCTTTACAACAATTCTCAATCTCAAAACTAAACCCACTAGTATAACTTCGAAATGAAGTATACTAGGCCCAAATAAAATACACACTATAATATATATAATATAACAACTTTATACAATAAAACTTACACTAGCCCGCAAACCCTGGATCAACCACCTTCCAAAAACTTCTTCTTTGCTTCCTCGAATTACGCAGCTAAACAGCGCAAGCTAATCCTCACTGGAGGTTAAATTTAAAAACAGGCAAGTATGAGCGGAAGAAATGCTCAGCAAGATCATTATAGTAAATATAGGGTCGTTTGATATA
>NW_027420788.1:0-59825 GCF_009905375.1 Apium graveolens | reverse complement strand
ATAAATTATTTATTCTTAGTGTGTCCTAAGCAAACACCAAATCCAATCTTATTTTTCTTTGTGTACAAAATCAACCACTATCCATATTTCAAATAAAATTTTGGGGAAGTATTAATATCCTAAATATATACCATCTATACATCTATTTCATACAAAAAACTTTTCCTTATTTCATTTTACTTTATCGCTCTAGAATTATATTGGCAGTCTAACATCTAATATACCAATTACCAGTACCAGAGATACATTAATCGACCATAAGATAATACGGGCTAGCGGAAGAACATAACATTAATTCTCATTGGATAGCCTTTTAAGGAAGATCTTCAACAGTTTTCTAGGTATTGTGCTGCTTCCCTCTTTCAATTGGTTGTTGATTTTTGTATGTGTTTATTTGTACACATGGGGGTGGGTTATGATTTGCTAGTTTAAATGTAGGAACATTTAAATAAAAAAAAATTGAATTGGCCGATGTATTGTGAAAAAAGAAAAGTGGGTGTGCCAAGAAACTAAGTGGAAGAAAACTAAAGAGGAAATTAGGTTGAAACTTTGTCATTTAGGGTTATTTGACAAACCAGAATCATTTTGAGTATCATTAGACACCCTACATATATTCCATATCCTATATAAAACATTTATCATTTATAACATGAATTCATACAAGTCATATATCCAAGAATCCATGAATAATTACCAAAACTAGAAATTTTACCATATTTTCATAGCCTAAACCATATATCCCATAAATAATATTTATATTAGTGAGTTCATACAACCATGAGGTACAGTACCACGTACTCTTCACATATAATCTATATATGATTATAAATCCAGGTACACAATCCTTTGTATATAGAAAAATTACGTTCATTCATATTCTCCACATATAATCCATATGTGAATTCAAATCCAGTTACGCAATCATTTGCATACATCCTAACATATAGTCCATGCATGATGTAATCCATCTATAAACCAAATTATATCATATTCTTCCAATTTTGAGTTGCAAACAAGTTGTAACCAATTCGAATTTCAAGCTATACATGTAGCTATTGGAATCCCGCTACACTCGTAGCTAAATTTCTAGCTATGTTAGCTATCTTCCAAGATACACCTGTAGCTATCTTCAATTCAGAGTTATGAAAATTTGTTTAATTCCTTTTGGGTGTCAAGCAATTCTACGTTAACATTTGCTTCCCATCCAATATAAAACGTGATCACCAATGTTTCATATTTTCCAGATACCAGTATGCATATGCACCTGTCAAACATAATAGATTTTATTTGAAAATGCCATTACATACATATTTATAATTATTATGAGTGATAATATCCAAGCCATGCATTATGTTGAATCCATTATTTTAAAATTTTCCATTTAACAACATTGTCACAGGAGGTGTGCATACCTGTACCCCCAGTTTTTTAACATATAATAATTATAATACGAAATGAAACCATAAAATCTAAAAAGAAGCCAAAATAAGTAATTTGGTAACCAGTTATGTAAAATCTTTATTAACCAAATATCATCAAAATAATTCTTAAAACCAATCAGAACAAAATTATGTAATCAGTTGTATAAAAACTTTATGAACAAAACTTGTTCAAAAGTTATAAAACACTATTTTCAACCTACTATGCATCCACATATGCAACAAACTAATCAAACCCATCAATATACTTTAAATTCAAAACCTTTTTGATGCAACCAATTATGAAACCTTTTTTTAATGCAAGAAATGTAACATAATAATGAAACTTCAATAAAACATTTTACCAAGTTTGCAAGTCACCAAGTCGGAATCTACAATCTCAAATCAAACAGAGTACTAATAGAAAATTTAGATTACAAGATATCAATATAATTTTTCATTTCCTTGGTTTTCTTCTCATTCCTATCCACATTCTTCTTCCCTAACGCCTTTATTTTCTTTGGTTTCAAATTTTGAACATAATACTCAACATCTTCATTAGCATCTGCCATATATTCAGTTTCACTGTCATAATAATAGATCTGTTTTTCAATGGCATACGAGTATAATGAAAAACCAATTTTGAATCGATGAGTTTCAATATCAAAACTATCTTTTGGAAACTCCTTTTTCATAGCAATGTACTCTCCAATGCATATCATATATTCCACTTTCACTGCAAAATAACACAGTTATATAGAAAATATTAAAATAAATCAGCTAAAAAATGCATCAAATTTACAATTTATTTTAAGTATTTTATAAAAACTCACATGTTTGTGCACCGAGGATAAGATAGACGTGTATAAATTGATGTTACACAATCAGTCTTTCCTTTACGTGAATATAAATTAGAAAAAAATCAATGTCACTCCTTGAATAAAAATCACTGAGGAGAAGAAAATGAGGAAATAACTTAGAGAAAGAGAGCAAAGCTTCCTTGAAAAGATCTTTAGCTGAATCTTTCTTAAAAGTTTTACACACGGAAATCTCCGACAATCTTTCCATTTTTCTAGACAATGGAGCTTTCTTCAGACAAACAGTTGTCCCTTCTTTGTTTTACTATGGTAATTATAGTTCCTTCAGGGGATCTTTTAGTGGCATCTTTACAACTTCTACAAATGTTTTGATCTCAAATTCTGCATCTCCCATTTTGTCGTCAACAAAGAATGTATCATTGTCATGCACTACCTTCAATTATGTTCGAGATAATGGTGTTAAAAACAATTTACTAAAAAAAATTAAAAATTGGTACTTGAACGTCTGTAAGATTTTAACAATATGGATAATTGACTAGCTTATTGTTCTCATCAATTTTTTAACATGGTTTTCTCGTGTAGAAAGAAGAACCCGTAGCTAAATTCTTTAAACAATAATCCCTATCCCGAGTTGCTAATTTTTTTAACATATTTGGATTTATTTCCTGCGCCTTCTTGGACAACTAAACAATAAGAAGTTCAAGATAATTTACAATTTTACATATAGCTAAAACCATTACTAGATCCAACTTCAACTTAACCTGCTTATTCTCATAAATATACTGTATAGTTATATTCAATTAGAATACTTACAATAAAAACTAGGGACTCATAAGTATATAAAATCTGATATAATTGAATTTTCACTAGTTTAGCTATAACAAATGTATTTACTTCAACATCTAAATGCATGGATATCACTAAGTTTTAGACTATTCCCTTTACTGAGATCTAATATCTCATTTTCTCATCATCGAAAAAAAATTACTGACTAAATCATATAAATTAGAATTATTTATGGGTTGTAGCACGTTATGCTCTTTTCATATTTGAATTATTAAAGCCTATAACTAATAATAGTTAAACATGTCATCTATGACAGCTACCCTCACTAGTGCGGAGATAATGCAAGTGAATATGAAACAAGGCTCGTCACTTAATTACTAGGCTATATTAGAAACTTACCTTCCCAATATTTTCTTGAAAGGCATACTTACAGGAATGATGCAAAATCTCAGTTATATCATCCATATCTGTCAGAAGTTGGTTCAAAATATAATAACACCATCAACATCTCCATGTAAACTATCACGCTGATGGAGAGATAAAATGGTGGAGATTTAGTAGAACATGCAAAAAATGAAGACTTCATTTATTGCTTTCCATTGATAAATCCAACCTACATAGTGCATTGTTAAAGCAGTACATGAGTTGCGATGTAATCTAGTTCATCAAAGAATAGTACACGAGGAAGTGACTGTCGAGCATTGTCAAATATTTCTCATACCTTAGCCTCACTTTCTCCAAACCATATTATTAGCAACTCACGCCCTTTGACACTTATGAAATTGTCCTCACATTCATTAGTAAAAGCCTCTAGTAGAACATCTGCAGAAAAAAATAGAAAAAACACAATATAGTAAAAAATATATCAACATTTCGCAAGGTAAAACTTAAATTATCAAATCAAGTTAAACTCACCAACATGATATAATTAAATAAAAAATACCTGATTTTGACTAAATCATATGCAATTCAAAGCTCAATTTGAAAAATTACCCTTAGAAAAAACCGTAATTGAGAAACCCAAAAAAGAAGACCCAAATGTTGAACCAGAAAACCTGATTGTAATAAAGACCCAAATTAATTGTTTCATAATAGATTGCGAACCCCGAATGTAAAACACCATGACCCGATTGTAGAATAAGAGACACAACTGTAGTGAAGCCCCAACTCCATCAATTGAGAAACCTTAATATAAAACCTAGACACTCGATTGTAGTGAACTCACAAACCGATTAAGAGACCTTGTTGCAAAAAGTGTGACTATAGGAAAACCAAATACGAACAAGTGGTTAATCGAAAGCAAACCTAAATTCTGAAGAGGGAGTATGAACAATATGCTCATAGTAATTGAGATAGTAATTAGGGTTTATTAGTTTTGGGTGAGAGTGGGAGAGAGTGGAGAGTGAGTGAGAGTGGAGAGTGTTGAGAATGGAGAGTAACGGTAGAGGGTGAAGGGGGGAAACGGGGAAGAATCGGGACGAAGGGAGCGGAAATTAGAATTTTGGGGAGGGGGAAACTCAATTTTGCTCAAATAAAATGGGGGAATATTATCTATGTATAGCCGCCTTTTTTATTTTATTAATAAATAGAGATAAGACAACGGTTGCTAAGTAAACTGATGTACCCATTTTTTTATTTTTTTAATAACGATAAGACAAGCCTTAAAATCAAAACCGATGTCTAAAAGGGCTTTAACATTGTTTAAAACTCCACCGATGTTAATAGTACTATTAACATTGGTGGCTTTCCGAACAGCTGTTAAAGGGGTGATGTAATAAAGAAACCAAAAGTATGTAATAACACTAAAAATTTTGTGAACACAACTATTTTTTTCACACAGCATTATAAACATACTCTAAAACTTAATAATTTTATCCTTTCGAACATGAAAAGTGACTAACACATAAATAAAAATTTATATAATTTTAGAAGTGTATTCTTGAAAAAAGAAAGATGATAGATAGTTAATATACATATATGGTACTTAATACTAGTTTCTAGGTTACTGATTTTAAAGAGTTATACGCGTATATATTAACTAAATATTTATATTATGTATAAGTCTTGTATTTTTAATATTATTGGTATTATATATGGTTTGCATTAAATATATATAAAATAATATGTACTAATAACCAAAAATTAGGATTCCAATTTGTGATAGTTATAATTTAATATAGTATATATTTTATATTTTAGAGTTTTTCAAGTCTATTCTTTACTAGTTTTGAATAAAAATGCTCATAAATATATATAATGTGTATATATTTTATTTATATATTTAAATATATAAACATAATATTATATGTATATATATTGTATTTCAAATTAATATTTTTCCCATATCCCCAAACACATCCTTTGTGAATGAATGGTATATTTTTGAAATCACATTTACCTTAGGCATGCTTGAAATAATACATTCAAAAATTTACCCCGATATTTGTTACTAATGTGTCAAAGAACACAAAAATATATAATTTTAAGGAGTTAAGATTAAATTTTCCAGGTAATGGCTTGATCTTGATTGTTAATGGTAGCCCAAGGTTCTTGGCCTTCCACTACTTCTAGCCAAGTGCCTAAAACCCACTCAAAACTTATCTTCAATTGATCCCACATGAGTGCAAATTCAAAAATTATTTATTGGTAGTGATGGTTCACCCTGGTGAATTGCACAAAGGCTATAGTATACCTATATGCATATGTTGGACATGTATAATCAAAAGATATTACATCCTTAAATTTTTTGTAGGCTATCAAAGAGCGAGGATCAACCCTTACAAGACCCTTCAATCTATGTTTTTCATTAAGTAGAGTTTTAACAAAAAATTCGGCCACTTTTTTCTTTTAAGGGATACAACAAATCCAATATCGTTTGAGCATCATTAACACCCAAGTTGTTCTTCCTAAAATCACGTACCACATTTCATAAATGTTGGCGATCAAAACCTACTTGTTCATCTCCTCCGTGCATCTTTTTAAAAACATTCATTTGTTGTCTCGGCTCGACACCCGAAAATGTAAGTTCTTAATTAATTTTTTGACCCATGCTTACATGTGTCAGAAACTTGAAAGTTTGGAGTTTTAATATGGTAAGTTCCTTATGTAATTTTCAAAAAATTTGGATGATATAAGTAATTTTCTTAGTATAATCCATAGAAAAATAAGTGCCAAGATGTTTCTTTGTGTGGAGTATATGTGTTATGTATGGTCTAAGCCAGGATCAATGGCTTGAAATGGTACATCAAATCCTTGACACAAAAAGAAGCATTATAAAGGCCTTGATGATAAAATCAAGACCCTGATAGGAATGATCTAAAGGCCTTGAGTGACATAGTCAAGGCATTGACATATTCAGTTGCGATCTAAAGACCGTGAGTGTCCAGAGTTAAGGCCTTGATATACAAATAACCTCAATCACGATGAAACCGCAATCCAAAATAACTTGTTTAATCAATATACAAATGCCAGCGGAAGATATTTAGCATCTATAACCCCAAACTAATCCAAGATATTTTAAGGTTACAGTTTTAGAAACAAGAATTCCAAATTCCATAAAACAATTTTCACTTCCTTTTAAAACTCTTTTCAACAAATACCAATTCAATACTAACCCGCTAGTATAACTTCGAAAAGAAGTATACTAGTCCCAACTATAAAATAATAGAATTATAATATAATATAATATAAACAACTTTTCATAACAGAACTTACACTAGCCCGCAAACTCTGGACCAACCACCTTCCAAGAGCTTCTTCATTGCTTTCTCGAATTACGCGGCTAAACAGCGCAAGCTAATCCTCACTGGTGGTTAAATTTGAAAATAGGCAAGTATCAGCGAAAGAATGCTCAGCAAGTTCGTTATAACATATATAAGGTCTTTTGGATATAAATCCGTCGTCTGCAATAGAGCAGAACATTTAAAAATCATAATTGCTGAATTAGAAAATTTGTTAAAGGAATCCCAGAACTGATTCCTCCTCAGTATTCAAAATTCTTTTGATATTTTCGAGCGAAATGCTTCAGCAATACTTTGAATCTTGACGAGAATAAAACTCGTAAAATATTTTTTACGGAAATATCGTAAACAATAATAACATGAAAAAATGACTATGGAGTGGATCATAAATTCATTCAAAACTCAACTCTTAATATTAATATTTATTTTTTGTCATATCAAAATTAGATATCAATACGAACTTTGATGCTCACAACCTACCCGTGCTAATATATGGAAGTCAACATCAATCATCCGCATTAATACCACCATTGATATTTAACAATAACTTAAATATCAACATCAATCAGCAACTAAATTAAAACTGTATTTCACCTTTATTCAAAACTAAAACAGTTGATAAATCATTTTTTCATGATAATCAAAACAGTTTAATAATATAAATTGGAATTCTCGAACGACGCTGTGTTGCCGCCGATGATCAGCCGCGGAGCAATACCGGTATACCGAAGCATATCCAACTAAACAAATGGGGCAAGCAAGGCACATATCGGCCTAAAGGTATTATATCCTGTATAATACCTAAATCTCTGCCTGACCGCCGCCACGGCCTCTTACGCAATTTGTGATCATCCAATCTTAAAACCTTTTTTTTAGAGGGGTCAAATACTCGACACCCTTATAAAATTTTATTCGCTCATTCACTTGGGCAGAAAACTCAAAACAACGTTATCTTTCTCAAAATCCAAAATATTTATAAATCTAATAGTTGGATAAGTAAAACACTTGACTATTTGGAACATAGAATAGTAGAAAAGTACTTGCATAAACGGAATAATTTATTTTAGCGATATGTAAAACATCTATATATTCAGAACTGAAAATAGTTAAAGCAATACTTGCATAATAGGATCAAAAATATATATCACTTGAATAATAAGTGATGATAGAGATATTTGCATAATAAGACTCAAAATAAATATCACTTGAACAATAAGTGATGATAGGAATACTTGCCTTTGGGTTTTTAGCAGTTAGTCACACTCGTAGAAACGCAATTATCTCAGTCTGTCATCTCAAGGCTTCACCGTATCTTACTTCGCTAAATCTCTGATCTGCTGCTCATGTAGTGCTTCAAACCAATATTCCATACTATTCAACTATAGTCTTCATTCATACCATCTGGTCTTAATCGTCTTGAAAGACTTGAATCTATAATTAGAAAATATCATTTTAATCGTCTGAGCGATAATTACTCGACGAACGGCGCATCAAAATCCTATCGTCTACCCATACGATAGCCCACACATAATTACCACATTCAACACAAGAATCTTGACCACGTACACATGTAATTCATATAGCACATAAGTACATAACTCACGTATCACATAATTTATTTCACACATGCCTCGGTTCGTCAAAACATTTGACTCGGTACGTTTAAAACTAAAATTGGGTCAAAAATAGACCTTTCAATCAATACGCGACTCAGAATTGATTTGCAAAATAAGTGACCTTTCGAAACAAAATGATTTGGGTCTCGAAAGTATTTTTATTGAAAGTGGAATATTTTTCTGAGTTTATTGCGTTCGTTTCGTATTAAATGGACAAACGGTCTATTTTCTACAAATAATTAGGAATAAATCAATTAATAAAAATATTAATTGACTTTTAAATACCAAAATATAATTTTTAAAAGCTTAAAAGTAATTTTTAGGAATTATTTGAATTAATTATAAATAATTTACATTTTATTTAACTATTTATAAAAAAATTAATTGATTAAATAATTTAATCAATTAATTAAATCGATAAATAATTAACAAAAATAAATTGTAAATAATCAAATCAAATTGGATTTTTGAAAATAATTAAAAGAGAATAATTTTTGGAATAAAAATAATAATTTAGTTAATTATTAAATAATTAACCAATTTAAATTTGGAAATAAAAAACAGTTTTAGAAATAAAAACTGAATTTTGAATTATTTTTAATAGGGCAAATCCAGAAACAGGTTTTTGATTTTGAAATTGGATAAAATAAGATCAAAACCGGGTTGCAATTAAACCAAACGGGTCATAACCGGGTCACCACAACCCGTCCGGGTCGGATGAACTCCGGTGACCCCTGCCCAGATTCCGGCGACGGAGTTCATCGTCGGCCGCCTCCGGTCCGGACCAAAACAGCTAGGTTTCTCATCCTTTTCGTATCAAAATCGATCATAACTGATCGTGAAATACAATGGGAACAACAACAGCGTAAATCATCATCCAAAACGTCGGAATCGACGATCCCCGATTGAACGTCGGTAACACATTCCGGTGAACGTCGAAATCATCAGTTTCTTAACCAACCTCGATGTTCTATACGTCAAAATGATACCTTAAGTTCCGCTAATTCCGTCGGTGCCATTCTATATGGTGCTTTCGATACTGGTTGGGTATCCGGGATCAATTCAATCCCAAACTCAACTTCTCTCTCAGGGGGCAAATTTGGTAACTCTTCGGGAAAGACATCTAAAAACTTTCTGACTACAGGTGTATCCTCAACTTTATTTTTAATTCCTTCATTCCCTACAACATATGCTAGAAAACCTTCACAACCTTTTTCTTAACATCTTACAAGCCTTTAAAACTGATATCATAACACTGGGTTTTTCTACACTATCTCCCTTGAAATATACTTTCTTTTTGTTCGAGCCGGTTAAACATATTCACTTTTTATAACAATTTAGATTCACCGTATGCTTCGACAACCAATCCATTCCCAGAATCACTCCAAAGTCCCTCAGTTCTAACGGTAATAAATCCACTAAGAAGGTTTGTTCACCAATCATTAAGGGACAATCTCGATAAATTTTATCTACGAACAATTTCTACTACGTTTGGAAGTTTTACGAGAAATCCATTATCTAGACTTTGCACAGGTACATTTAACTTATCCATATATTTTGTATCCACAAAAGAATGGGTTGACCCCAAATCAAACAACACATGAACATCTTGATCACAAAGTTGAAGCGTACTTGACATAACATCATGAGATTTTTTGGCATCCTGAGTTGTCATTGCGTAGGATCGTGCCACTGCCCTAGGTGCTGATTATTGAAAAGGTCCTGCTGTAAAAGTCCTATTTCCTTTAGTTTCCACTTCTTTCGTGACTCCTTTTTGTGGGAAGTCCCTTGATAAATGACCTGGTTGTCCACAACTGTAGCAAGAAATCACTTTAGGCTTGGGACATTGAGAAGCTATATGTCCCTTTTCTCCACAATTGTAACACAACCCATCAGCTCGAGAACAAATATCACCACCATGTTTCAGTCCACATTTCTTACACTCAGATGCGATGATCCTCTTATCACTTCCCCAAAACATCTCCTTATTCCTTATATGTAGTTTCTTGTTGTCCTTAAATCCTGAGTTAACAGTCAATTCTGTCTCTCTTCCTCGTTTCTTATTGTTGAAGAATTGAGTGCGAGCTTCATAGTCCCTTTCTGCAATCCTCGCCTTCCAACCAACTTATCAAATTGTTCCAACTCCAACAAGGACACCTTCTCTCTAATTAGGGGTTTCAACCCTTCTTGAAATCTCTGACATTTTCTGGCTTCAGTATCAACCTGATGAGGAGCAAACCTGGAAAGTTCCAAGAATCTTGAGAGATATTTCGACACGGACATTCCTTTTTGCTTTAGTTCTAGAAACTTCATCTCCATCTCATTCTTCATATAGGTAGGAAAATATTTATCAAAGAACAATTCCTTAAACCTTGTCCAAGCCATTTTAGAACAATCCTCAGTCTGTTTAACCGTATCCTACCAAAATACAGCTTCCCCCCTTATTGAGTGTGTTGCAAATTTTACCTTTTACTCCTCTGAACATTCCGGTATCTCTATCACCTTCTCCATTTATTTAATCCATACATTCGCAACCTGTGGATCCAATTCTCCTTTAAAAATCGGGGGATTTGCATATTTAAAAGCCTTGTATACACCTTCGCTTATTCTCGCCTTCTTTTTCCATATTTTCAACACGTTCCCCATTTATTTCGGGAGTATCCGTAGTTGTTCGCCCCTCCATTAGGCTCTTAAATATATTCTTTATTTCTCGCAAAATCAACAACATCTCAGCACTAATTTGTACACCGGATCCAGTCCCATCAGAATTTCCATCAGTCATCTTCTCCTACAATTCAACATATAATATTAATCTTACTTCATTCGGAATATGTACCGCACACATCATGATACACGTCATAATAACGATCGATCGAGTACTAACCACGTCATACACACGTCATACACCTTATATTGACCATGTTCAAGAAATACGACTACACATTTTCTAGGCGTACATTAGGCCTAAAATTGGACTACCAGGATTCAAATCCTATATTCATCCTATTTCTAAACCTTAGCTCTGATGCCACCTGTGACGCCCCGGACCCCGGGATAACCTCAGAAACCCGAACCCGGGAACGCCAAACCAAACCAATCAACTCAATATATGCTTACACAACCTTAAACTTATATAATAATATATAATTCTTACAGTATTCCAAGTATTACAACCAAAGTTCACGATACAACAAAAAGTCTATTACACAAGCATTGTTCATTAGGATACTACACGCATTCATCGTCTACTAAGCTTAGTTCATCACTTATCCTTTCCTGAACATCCTTCTCCAAAGTTCTTTCCTGTGGAAGTTAGTGACATAAACGAGTGAGCTCAGAAAGCTCAGTAAGCGTATAGAGTAAATTCAATTGAGCTTTATCCGAGAAATCAACGTTCATCAAACAAATATTCGAATAAAGAGACATGAAAGATACTACAATCAACAAAAATTCATCATATAGTTTTCACAAGATTAAAACTGAGTATTCAAGCATGACAGGTTCATCAATTCATCAAGTTGGGATCCCGGCTAGCTAAATAATCGGTTTAGCTTTACTTCCGATTAGGAAGTATCATCATCTGTTCATCAATATCAATGCAAGAATACTCATTTTTCATCAGTGAAGCATTGGTCAAACTCAAATCATCATTTAAAACATCAACAATGAATCAGTATAGTATATACTTACAGTGCACCGCTTAATTTATTCTCTATGAATCCCGAACTTCGAATTGATTTTACTGTCGATCTTTCTTCCTAAATACATAATTCAAAAATGCACATAAATTTTATTATTAATATAACCTATTTATTTTCTAACTGAACTAATAATTACCAAAATACTAAATAAGATAAAGAAATTAAGTTCGCGATTAAGAAAAACTAACCGAATTCCTTGATTGAAACAACCAAAGCGGATAGTTCTATTTAAGGAAACTATACAAACTTAAATAAGGAATGTAAGGATTCATTTTTCCTACATCCTCGACGTGGTACAATAACAGGGAAGTTATAAAAATATAGAAAAACTATCACATGACTTCCTCTATTTATTCCTTTTTCATAATTACATATAATGGTACCTTTCTATTTATTCTAATATACTTCACTTCTCGTTTTCAATGTGGTACAAAGATAGGTAGGGAAAAAAATAAAAGTTAAGCAAGGAATATAATATCTAGAACATATAAGAACCCTTTTAAAACTCACACCATTAGCTTCATAAGGTCAAGTTCTTCTATATATCCTCAGTTTTCTTCTCTTCTCTTGCCGATGTGGGTTGTAAGATCTCCTTTTTATTACCTAAGATGCATATATCCCACATTGATTAGAGAATGAGACCAACCTTCCTCCAATGCCTATATAAACCCAACTTAGCTTTAGTTTCTAACGCTAAAGAACAAGATATACAATTAGCAACACCATATGCTTTATGAGAGTGATTAACAGCATGCAATTTATGCATGGTAGACATGGAATTTTTGTTATCCAACTCATATATGTCTGAGTTAGTCTCAGTTGCTTTCACAACTTTGACTGGAACTTTCGACACACTTGACTCAGAAACAACCTTCTCATTAGCATGATCTTCAGCACGTATTTCTTCTTGAATAACAGAAGAGGTCGCATCAAATGGTTCAGCAATTGATGCTTTACAGAGGGGTTCATCATCACCCTTAAGCACATGTGATACTTCCCTACCTGTAGCACATACATGAGGAGGGGAGTTTATGCCTAATTCTCCAATAGCATCATTGTAATCATAACCTATTCTAGATGTTTGATTAACAGCTTGCTTACTGTAGAACTCTTTAGCCTTCAAACAAGAATTGAAGTAGGCTCTAACCTTAGTCTCAAGACCGGTGATCTTGTCTTTGAGAATAGTTTCGAGTTGTCTATAACAGTTAACTATATTCTCTAGAAAAGATACTTGTTCTTTTAACTTGTCTTGATTAATGTGCACAAGTCTTAATTCATTGACCTCTTTCTCAAGGTCTTTGATCTGTTGACTTAACAGTTCATTATCACGACGAGCACAATCTAAGTTACCTCCTAGATGATAAACTAATTCAGCATTAATATATTTTACCTCTTTTCTTGATGATGAAGCATTTCCATCAATAGCCATAAGAGCAAGATTCCCTTCTTCTTCATCTTCACTATCAGTATCATCCGAGCTTCTTCCCTTTGCCAGATAAGCCCTTTCATAGTTACTCTTCTAATTTGAATCATAAAAGTTCTTCCTTACTTGCTTTGGCTTCCTATATTTTGTGGCAAAGTGTCCCAACTTATTGTAGTTATAGCATCTAATGGTGCTCCGATCAACCATCCCTGTTTTGTATCCACCACTGCTGGTGTTAGAGGATGAAGATCCACCTGTCTGGATTCTGTTGTAGTTGGACTTGTACTTGAACTTGGGATTTCTCTTAAATCTGACATTGGAGAATCTCTTGACAATTTGGGCCATTGACTCATCTTCCAATTGCTCCAGCTCTTCCAAGGAATAAAAATCATCAGGATTGATTTGTAGTAGGAGGATCATATTCTGTACCATTCTCTCTAACTGTTGAGATTGTTGTTGTTGTTGACCTTCAGCTACAAGAGCTAGATGTGCTGACCATTCTATCTTTCCCGTAGACTTCCTTTTATTGAATCTGCTCCAACTCATAGGTTTTTAACAAACCATAGAGTCTATCCAAAGAAATTTCACTCAGATCTCTACCTTCTCTAATGGTTCTATGATGAGTTGGCAGTGTTAAAAGGAACTTTTTGTTGACCTCCCTGATTGAATAATATTTTCCGTTTATGTACAGGTTGTTGATCAACGCATTGTACCTCTCAAACACTTCAGTAATTCCTTCTCCTGGATTGGATTTAAAATGTTCATACTCAGAGGTTAGGATTTCCAACTTGTTCTCCCTAACTTCCTCTGTGCCTTCATTAATCACCTCAATAGTTTCCCACATGTGTTTAGAATTTTTACAGTTCATCACATGTCTGTTCATCAAGGAATCAAGGGAATCAATTAATATTAATTAAAGGCTGGCATCCAAGGAGGCTTCTTCTTTTTCAGTAGGAGAAAAATCCTAAGGCTCTTTTGGATAGGTTCTAGCTTTGGTAATCACAACATCATCTACTAACACCTCTAGTTCAATAACCATTGGAGTTGTTGGACCCTTCTTTAACAAGTTCAGATATTTGGCATTTGCAACTTGTAAAAACAAGAGCATCTTCTTCTTCCACATGATATAATTTTCTTTATCAAATAGTGGAATTTTAACGGTTCCAACTTTTTGTGAAGTCATTATGAATTTTTGAATAAATAAAAATTCAAGGAGTTGAAAAATCACAAAAGTCTAGGATCTTGATTTGCGTTAATCAGAATGCTCTGATACCAATTGTTAGGTCCCAATGTGTTTGTAGAAGGGCGGGTTGAATACAAACAATACCGAATAATCGAATTAAGTGCAGAATAAAAATATGAAACAAATTCAAGTTAATAAGAATATATTAACTTGAAGGGTGTTACAACAACGGTATCGATTACAAGGAATTAATCTCAATTAATTATCACAAATCTAGAATAATTTCGACATGAACTTTTTCTATTTTTGCAATAAAAAGATTCAAATGCTAAATGCAATTTGAGATTAAGTTCTAGGGATTTTGATCAGCTAGATAGTTACACAAGAACAAGATAAAAATTTCTAGTTGTTTGGATTTAACTTAAAAACTAGAAATTATGATCTTGAATTCAGTAGATGAAAATGGATATTTTGTTACGGCCTGCTGTGTTTTTTTTCTTGAGTGTGGATAAAGTGAATGTCTTCTGCTTCTGTTCTTTTGTATTTCATTCAACAGTATTGAATTGAACTGGAATGACAATCCCATAGCTGATAGGACTTTCGGTGAGACATTCCAATTGCTACTAGAAAGACTTTCGGCAAGACTATCCTCTGAACTAGCATGACAGTCGGATTGAACTAGCAAGACAATCTCCTTCCAGTAGAACTTTCGGCAAGACAATGACCATGACTTGGCATGACAATCGGTATGACAATCCAGATTGTAGTTCATTTTCAATTGTATTGCTGATTTAAAACTGTTTTTAATCCAATTAAACTTCTGAAAATTCTGAATTAATTAATCAATTAATTCAATTAATAAATAAATTAATCTTTGCAGATATAATTTATTTTCTTAATTAAATTATAGACTTAATTAATTAATAGATAATTAATACTAATCTTGAACAACAACCATTCTTCTGAACATCTTCGGAAAATCACTGAGAATTATGAATCAATTCCACCACTTCAATATTGACACTCGATGTACTGTCTGGTTTATTAGTGACTAACTTCCATGACGTTTCTTCATGTCTTGACTTTGATACTTGATTTTCTTCAGATTAAATCCCTGTAATTAATTGATAGCCTGACGAGATCTCTGTCACTTGATTAAATCCACAATCTTGATTTGTATCACTGAGGCTTGATCAATTTCTTGAACTTCTTCCAGTGAATTAATTCCTCAAGTCTGTAGATGAACCTTGTTTCTGAATACTTTGACAGATGTTACTTTGCGAGATCTCTTTGACGGTAGATCACACTATTTACTTATTACATTCTTATTGAGTTGAGTTAAATCTTCGAATATACAAATAGGCTATGACATATGCCTTACACTACACCTATAGCTATCTTCAATTCTGAGTTATAATAATTTATTTGATTCCTTTTGGGTGTCAAGCAAGTCCAAGCTAAAACATGATCTCCAACATTTCATATTTTTGAGATACTAGTATGCGTATTGCACCTGTCAAACATAGTAGATTTAATTTGCAAATGCCCATTACATTCATATTTTTAATTATATAGTGATAACAATCCAGTCATGAATTATATTCAATCCATTTTTTTAAAATTTTCCATTTAAAAACATCGTCATATGAGGTGTGCATACCCTACCCCATAGTTTTTTTAATATATAATAATTTATAATGAAGAACTAAGATCTATGTACTATGTACCACACACTCCATGTAAAATAAATATTCAAATATATAAGCATGTGCTTATTTATCAAGAATTTCCTCCATTCCATATAACCGACTTTACTTATTTTAGCCTGATAACTATCCATGTGCTATACCTCCTACCTAAGGTGCCAGGGCATGCTTGCAGCTCCAGCTGAAGTTACACTATATATTTTCCTTGTAAAATTAACCTAAGTAAGCTTACTCACCATTGCTTACAAAGATACTCAACTCGACTCACTAGTCTTATCCTCACGTATCCCCTCTTAACTAAGATATTTCCAAATAGTCTCGAATTAAACATGTTATATTCCAATCTATCTAAAAATGTTATGCCAATTGACAACATACAATATGCAAGCGATCGAGTTACCATTATATGAGTCGGCTATCCTTTTAATATTACTTATTAGTAATCTTACCGACTAGAGGTGATGTTACTACCCCCGGGAATGTTAATAGTAATAACCATCTCAGGGACCTAAGTATGGCAGCTACGAGTATCAAACCATTTCCATTATTCCACTAATTTTCTTATATGCATATAAAGAAGAATAAAAAGTAATATATAAAAGCACGAAAGTAGGACTTATCTTTGCCTCTTCCATGTGATTAAATTACGGTTCAACCATTAAGCCTATAATGTTGAAGTTCCCTTCAGTTTCAGCTTCAGGTAAGGACCTCCATCCAATGACTCAAGTTTCCTTGATAGGATGTGGAAACTTCGTTTCTTGGCTGAGAACCCTCAGCTTTAGGTGAAAAACATCTGGTTATATTAAGATAATTGAACCGATTTACCATGTTTGAATGCCGAATATCTTTCCAAAAAACCAACTTATTGAGTTACGACCTCTCCTAGTTTGCACAAGTTACAACATACATATAGGCCTTCATAGTTTCATTTATACGCGAAGCTTCCATTAACCGCTTCATAGAAACCATCTGTGGAAGTCCTCTACTTACAATAACCAGATTTAGCTTCGAGTTGGCTCAGACCTCTAATTATCTTACAAGTGCCTCCCCTCTCTGTGTACATTCATGTATGTCTTCTTCTAATCTTTTATAGGTGCAGCATCCATCAATCACACCATCAGGGAATCTACCTCCTTTTTCAAAATGATTTTGAACGTCTCTTTTCTGAAATAATTCTTTTTTTGACATATTTAAAATCTGAGTCATTTTAAATGAAATTCTTTTGTTAGCTTCATTATTTCCCTGAATCTTTCGCATCTCGTGCTTCGCCATTTACCGAGAGGTCATTTCATACCTCTTTATTTCTGAACTTTTAGCGTACTACGAAGCTCCTAATTTCTTGACTGAAACTGTCAGCTTCAACTTAAACCTAATATCAATGAACATGCATACTTGAAGCTGCAAGGTACATAATTCATGGGTGAACATGGGGGCTATATCTCTATGTAAGTAGCCAAAAGTAGATGGACCCGCAAGATGTAAGTGGCATGTATATTTTACATATCAAGTAGAAGGTGAATGACGCATCCAGTAGTATATGCCATTGAACCTCTTAAGCTCAAGTGAGCTTTCCCAAAATATGTGAGATAACTACAAAATGTCACTGAACCTCTGGATTGTATCCCGATTTCAATGCACCTGTTATGATAGAGATTTATATGCGCATCTGAACACCATATATTTTTCTAGGTGCTTTCGTATTTTGCACAACATGTTAGATATCATACAAAAGAGCAAATACCATAATATCATTTTACACTTATTCTAGCAAGCATGCCCCTAAAGATAGGTACATTTATCCACATGAAGCTATTCAATACCCACTTTTATGCATAGAAGAACACTATAACTTAACAAATGTTAACATACACATATCAAGTAGAATATGCAAAAGATTATGACCATATTCCTACAAAATACCCCATACTATAAATAAAATACACTATGATCAGAGAATTAGGTTCCATGTATAGCCAATTATAAAAAAAATCATGCAGACCCGTTCCTTCTAAACACAATTCAAATTTCAATTTTCCTTTAAACTTATCCATGTTCAAGTTATAAATGTATGGGGTATACACCTACTATCCCCCGAGTTCTTTAATATAATACAAACTTATAGTGAAGAACTAGGTTCAAGCGTGCAGTTGCACTCAAATATGGTATATACATAAACAAACTATATAATTGACCTAAACCATGTAGAGTATACCAAATGGAGATAATTAAATCAATTATAAACTTATTAGTATTGTGAAGCCACCTCATATACTATGAGCATATAAACCTCCATAGCCATGCTAGTTGTTCAACTGATCGAACATATGAGGCATGTACAAATCTCAAACCATAAAATCAATTATCCGACATACTTACTATATAAAATCAAAATCATACGTACAAGAGGGAATATAAAATAAGATAACTGTAATATATTTAGGTGATAAGTGAATTCAAGAATTAGAATCCGTACCTCAAACATTGCCCATTTATACCACAAATATGGCTTAATAGCTTCTATGCCTTGCCCTTCTATGTAGCTTTAGACCTTCCTTCCATAATGTCAATGAACCTTCAGAGGATGACATGAAGCTTATTGTTGAAGTTACTTCGAGTCTTGGGCTTATATACAACAAGCTTTAGCTACGAATTGGATGAACTTTTAACTATGGAGTAAATCCTTGAAGTCATTGTTGTATGACCTATCTCCCATCCTTTGTGGCCAAGGCATACCTATTCCCCTTCGTACTTGCATAAACCTCCATGGTCACCATTGTGATACGTGTATGTACCTGAACAAATGCCAAGATCCAAAGATTCACATAAACCTGCCTCTTGGGGCTTTTTCACTTGATACATCTTCATTTCCATATCGAAATGGTTCATATGCATGCACCTCTTCTCCGCAGATTCATCACTTAAACATCCGCTTGAATTGTGAGCAGAACCTCCTACTAATGACTAAAATCTCATCCATCCTCTTATGTAGTAAGTTCCTATCCAAATGTTTTTTTTGTAAGAACTTTTATTAGTCCATAAACTTTTAAAGTTGAAGCTTCCTGATGTCATTCGATGAACATGATTTCACATCATTAGACCTATATTCGGTTCATACACATGACCTTTACTTTAACCATTTATTTCGGATGCACATATTTCTTGTAGTTATCTTTCTAGTTCTTTGTATTCGTACTGATAATTTACTATCCATTAATTTTTCTTGTTTGTCTGAGATACAGTCAAAAGTTTGTATTACAAGCACCTTCCGCAACGCGCTATCAACGTTAATCCAACATGTCATGTATAAATATTATTAACTAGATTTATGTACAGGCATGATATATAAAAATATATACTGATACATAGGAAAAAATTAAAACTAAAAACGTAGCTCTAGTTATTGACATAAAATTCTAGCATTATAGGATATCTTTTTTTTCTTGTTATCAGCTAATGAGGTTCCTCTACACCTTTTCATACAAATATAATATAAGACTAAAAAATTGTAAAATGAATACAATAAAACTAAATTGTAAAACTAAATTGTTAAAATGAATACAAATGTTCCAGAAATACTAATTTTTCTAAGTTTTTTTGCAATTTTACTATCTTCTCATTTTTTTTTTGCAAAAATAAAGGAATCAACCAAAATCAACTAGAATCAACTGATATGCAACTAGTTGAATAACTTTTTTTTGGTTTGATTTGAGGTTGCATGTAGTTGCAGAAACTCATCAAAGTTGCATGCAGTTGATTCCGGTTGCCAAAAAACCTTATTTTTTGCAAAAAAAAAATTGAAAATTAGTATTTTTGCAAATTAAAAAGTATTTTTGCAAATTTTTTTAAAAAGTGACCGTATTTTTTGCAAAAATGTTTTTAGCCTTGGGTATTTTTCAAAAAGCCCATAAAACTAAACTACATACCCATTACAAATATGTTCTCTTTCCTCGACTCTGCGCATTTTTTAACAACAAAAAGGGACGTCCATTGCCTGAACCTCGTTGTATTCCAACCATCTTTTGTATGTATATCCTCATGACAGCTTCATTTTCGCATCCTTATATCCCATAGCTCTTGAAGCTTTTTAATTCTCCTCGTGGTTGTGCACCTTAATTTCCTTCTCCTGGAACATGCATCCCAACGCCAAGAATCGGTTAACACAAGAACTAATGCAAAAACCGTCACAAATACCACATACATCTCTCAGATATATGAGTCCTTGGATACGCCAAAATGTCAAGCGGATCCCAAAGATAACTAACCCCAATAATCTGCTTTGTGCTCACGTTTGTGGGAAAACAGTCTCCAAGAACATCTTTGTCAAGAAACTCTAGAAATCCACAAATCACCACATATTTTTTTTGTCTCGTCTGTAATCTCAGCAGTGTTCTTCTTCGTATACACCTTGGGTACAAGTTGGTAAGGATCTTGTTATCATGGGATCCTGATGCGTCCTCAACGTGTAGCCTTAGTAACCACCGTACTCATGTGTAGAGTTCTTCTCGAACACGGCCACCATGAATGCCTTCATCAAGAAATCTTAATACGACTATGAATAAACACCTATACAATCATTTTTCCTCCACAATGAACAATCCAATCCCCTCCTTCTAACGCCAATGTTCTTGGGAGGATTTTGATAACAACACGATTATTGTAGATTTATTGGATCTTGTAAGATGGTTGTGTTTTGGTGGGTGGGTTTTCCATGATTATTGGTGGCTGAATCTGAGAGTTTGTCGATTATCGCTAGCCCATCTTATCATATCCTTATTGAACGGCCTAAGTATCCTCTTATAAAGGAATCAAGCCATTTACGTAGTTCTTAGATCCATGACTCCTTTCTTGATAAGCCAAACCAGTTCCTACAAATAATGCAACTGCTTCCAAGTGAGCTTCTGGTGTCCTAACTGGCAGGACATGTAAAAGCCATGTTCATCTATAATTCCATTTAAATATCCATTAAATCGTTTGTAATTATCCTTTAATTGTAAGTGTTTATCACTTTTTAGTGATAGAAATGATTAGGAAACCATTCCATGAAGATAGGGGTTGTTATCCTTAATTATAGGTGGTACAGTTTCCAAGTGAACACTCATTATGCCAGCAACAGTACATTGATGCTCCTGCATCAGTTCTTTTTTATCCAGTCCAGCCTTTTTGGTGTTTCCAACACCTCGGATATCCATTAAGGACAGCTATTGATGCATGGTCAACACTTGTTATAACCATGTCTGCCTACTGAAAACCAAATGAACTTCTTGGCCTAGCTTCTGCTTCCTATTGCACCATAGTATAAAGCACCCTCCATAACAATCATTCTTGGTTCAAACTTGCACCTAACTATATCTTAATCGATTCCAACTGAGTTCAATCTCTTTAAGGGCTTTAAATCGAGCCCACGCAAGATTTCGGGCACAACAATGTTGTTAAAAAATAATTTAGGTACAAAAAATGATAATAAGTTAAATAATAATTACCAATATAACTACAACTACATAAAGTTGTTGTGATATCTATATTTTTTAGAATTAGATTAATAAAAAAGTATTAAATTTACCAACTTTGGTATTTTCGTGTTTTCCAAGAAAATGTCATTTAGAGGGTCAATATCGAGTAATTTCAGATCTGGTCAGGTTTTAGAGGTAAGTTTTCGATCAATTTTGCTAGTGTTTTCAAAATGGTATGTTGTGCATTTATACTTGATTACGAAAACATGGCCTAATGATGATATATTTGAAAGCTTTATGTGTTATAGTATATGTATTAATTGTATTATTGTATATGTGTGGTTAGGGCATGGATTATAGATTTCGAATATTATTGTTATGTGATTGTATGTATTATATGCCATCAAATAATAATAAGAATATATCTTGAAATAACTTATTTCATTTATCATATCATATAGATTATCGTTATTTGTTATATGTTCTTGTCATGCTAATTGGATCGACTTTTTCTACTAGGTTGTATAGCTAATTACTTACAAATTTCAGGTTTTGTATAAGATTCAAGTTGGATAGAATTGGGAGTTCGAGGAATTAGAATTATATTAGATTGACTTTTGGACTTTCTCTTTTAGCTGCTCATTCGCATTGCAATCTTTGTAATTGAATTTTGGATTAGTAATTGTATTGTATTTTAGCTTCGGTTAAGAATTAATGGTCTGCATGGAAAGTTCAAAAATATTATATGATGAAATCACCCCGTAGCAACCGAGTTAATCAGTCATGTACTTTGTTTATCATATATTTATATTGAAAAATTCAGAAAAATAAATACTTATATAAATCACAAATGCTTCACCCCTATGTATTAGAAAAAAATAAAGTTGAGGTTCTTACACACCAGACTCATTTCCGTATACCACCTTTTAGTATAACAAATCTATATTTATATATAGAATTAAAAATTATGACTACGTCATGTTTTGTTAGTAATTAATCTAAACTCAATTAGTTTATTTTATTTTGTCTGTCATCTGTTCATTTTTTTAATGTATTTGTCTGATCTGGTAAGATTAGATGTGGTCATGGCGTTGGTTAGAGATTTAGTAGGAGCTGAAGTGAATAATGTTAGTGGTTGACTATTTTCTAGGAGTTTTAGGTGTTCAGTTGCTATTTTGTAGGATATGTTCTCTCTGGCATATGTATTAGAATCTCAGTTAATTCAATAAAATTAAGTAGCTTCGCTGAATTTATTTTGATTTTATCCAGTTCTTTACAAACACATATTTCACTGTATGCGGTTTTATTTTTGCACCTACATCTGGTATAAGAGGTTAGGTTATAAGTGGATTCCCAAGTATATGCCAATGTGCAACAGATGGAGATAGTAAAAGCCAAGGAGAGTACGACCAGTTTGATTTATCCTATGTTAACACGTGCAAACTACACAGTATGAGCCATCAAATGAAGGTCTATATGTAGGTTCATGGAGTTTGGGAGGCTGTGGCACCAAAGGATCCAAAAATGGCGGAAGTCAATGACAAGACAGACAAGTTTGCACTGGCTACAATCTACTAGGGAGTACTCGAAGACGTGCTTCTTTCTCTTACTGATAAGGGAACAACTAAGGAAGCTTGGAGGCCATCATGGTCTTGTGTCAAGGGGCTGAAAGACTGAAAACAGCGAAGGTTCAAACACTCAAGGTGGAGTTCGAGTCCATGACAATGAAAGACAATGAGGCAGTCGACAATTTTAGCATGAAACTGAATGGGTTGGTCACTAACATTCGAGTATTGTGTGAGGGGATTTCATAGAGTTACGTAGTCAAAAAGATTCTCTGTGTAGTCCTTCAAAGTTTCTACAAATTGACTCTATCATCGAACAATTTGGAGATCTCGATACTATGTCAGTTGAGGAGGCGGTAGGCTCTCTCAAAACTCACGTAGAGAGACTTATGGGCCAGAGTGAAGTAAGAGGAAATCAATTACTTTTCACCGAGGAACAATGGCTCGAAAAGGAAAAGGAGGAAATCAAGCTTTTTCTTACGGGCGAAGAGTAGAAGTGGCTATCACACAGAGGAGGGCATCATACTTCAAATCAGAGGTATCGAGGTAAGGAGGACTTTCGGGAAGTACGAGATAAAAGCAAGATTCCATGCTTTAACTGTAGTGCATACGGTAACTATGTTGTAGAGTGAAAGAAACCAAGACGTAATAGGGAGGCAAAGGAGGAAGCTCACATAGCGCAAATCTCATATGAGTAACCTTCATTGCTTGTGATGGAACAAGAGAAAAATTGAAAAGGTTAATATGCTGATTAATGAAACACAAGTCGTGCCAAAATTATTTCAAAATGGTGAAGATAAGCAGTTGGAATCCAATCTCTGGTACTTGGATAATGGGGCCACCAATCATATGAATGGACAACGCTCCAAATTCAACAAATTCGACGAGAATGTGGCAGGTCAGGTTAAATTTGGGGATGGATCAACAATGAAGATAAAGGGTAAGGGTTCGACTGTATTAAGATGCAGAACAGGGAAACTAGGAAACTCATAGAAGTGTACTATATTCCGTCTCTACGATGTAATATAATCAGTCTTGGGCAACTTCGAAAAGTGGGTATAAAATTGTCCTCAAGGGGAACATCTTCGGGTTCGTGATGCGAAGGAGGAGCTTCTAATAAAATTAAAGCGGTCAATAAATAAGCTATACAAATTATTATATATAGCGGTGAATCGGAGTTCTAATGGCCAGCTGTGAGAATGATAGTAAGTTATGGCATTCTCGATTGGGTCATGTCAACTATAAGGCAATGAAGCTGATGTCTACAACCAACATGGTCAACAGAATGCCAGTGATCAACCAGCCTGGTGAAGTGTGTAGCAGGTGTCTAATGTCAAAGCAACCATACAAGCTTTTCCTCGAAGGACTAATTTTTCTGCAACAAAGGCCCTCGAACAATTCATGGTGACCTCTGCGGTCCTATAACACCCATTACTCCTGGAGGTTATAGATATATATTTGTGTTGATTGATTACTATACTCATGTTATGTGGACTTACCTCTTGAAGGATAAGAGCGAAGCTCTCAATGCTTTTTAAAGGCTTCTCTGCCCTGTTTGAAAATAGTCCAGACAGAAAGATCATGACACTCAGGACGAACAATGGTGGTGAATTCACAAATGCCAGACAGAAAACAAATACTTATATAAATCACAAATATTTCACCCCTATGTATTAGCAAAAAATAAAGTTGAGGTTCTTTACACACCAGACTCATTTCCTTATACCACCTTTTAGTATAACAAATCTATAATTATATATAGAATTTAAAAATTATGAATAAGGCATGTTTGTTAGTAATTAATCTAAAATCAAATTAGTTTATTTTATTTTGTCTGTCATTTGTTTAATTGTTAATGTGTATGTGTGATCTGGTAATATTAGGTATTAGTATCTCAGTTTGATTCAATAAAGAATTAAATAGCTTGGCTCAATTTGTTTTGATTTTCTCCAGTCCTTTATAAACACATATTTCACTGTAAGCGGTTTATTTTTGAACCTACATGTTTTAGTCTACAAAGTTAAGTTATGGTAAAAATTATTCAGTTCATTTACTAACATGCTTGCTTGGGTTTTGTTTTTTTCAAAGTTTGCTTCTCTTTTGTTGAGTGAGCAATATAAACAGAAAATATCTTTATATTAAAATTTGTCATCTTTCAATCTGTCCTCATTGTAAAACTTTTATTTCTCAACTCTCATGTGTTTGCAAATATTTTTTTCGATGAGAGTAGGACAGCTTCTAAAAGAGTTTTTGCTCGGTCTAAAGTAGGACAACTCCTAGAAGAGTTCATCCAATTTTTCTTGTAGACGAGATTTTCATCATAATAAAATCTTCTTGCTGGTATCCTTTTTTCATTCTTTTCCCCTTTAAAATCCATCCATACAGATAGCTAGGAACTGCAAGTAATGAAAATTAAACATATATTAGAAATTAGAAAATGAATAAATTCTCAAAAAATTATTTAACATCACTAATCATTGCAAACATCTAACTAATTCTCTTGTGTGGGTTCTTATAGTATGACAGATGAGATAAGTCACATCATTTTTACATGGGGCGCTTTCTTAACCTTAATGTTGATAATTCTTTCTCATTTATCATCATGTTATAATGTATAAACTCTTTTAAAACATCCCAACCATTTAAAAAAAATTGAATACTTCCAATGTAGCAAATATTTTAAAACTATTCACTATCAGAAATGATTTATTTAGTATTGACAACCACAAAAGAGAAGCAAATTTCTTTTTTGAATAAATTTTGTGTATCATATGTGAAAAATGAGAGATTTTTTTTGGACACTTTAAACATGGTGGTGAAATAACCTGGCAAAAGATGTTAAAAAATCTTTTTTTTTATTAATGAGATTCATGCTTTTAGTCATTAGACACTTAGGTAAATGTGATTTCAAAAATATACCATCATTCACAAAGGATGTGTTTGGGGATATGTGAAAATATTAATTTAGAAATACAATATATATACATATATAGAGTAAAGTTCTATGGAGTCCACCTTTTAATTGGAGTCCTCGGAGTCCATATATGTTCTGCAAGTAAAATATAGCTTAAAATATTGCAAAACATTTTATTTTTCGACAAACATCACTATTCTATTAAAAATCTTGTAGATTGTATACATTTTACAAGCAGGACATTGCAAAAATATATTATTCTACGAAATATGTTTAATTTGCAGAACATAAATGATCATGTTGCAGAACATATTGCAGAACATACATATTGTACTGTAAATATATGAGATTTGAATGATTTTGTTGAAGTTATGTTATTTGTGTAACATGTTTTGCAAAATAACACGTTTTACAATATATTTTATTTGCAGAACGTAGATGGACTCCGAGGACTCCGACAAAAAGGTGGACTCCATAGAACTCAGCCCTCAAAAAATATTACATCCTTAAATTTTTTGTAGGCTATCAAAGAGCGAGGATCAACCCTTACAAGACCCTTTAATCTATGTTTTTCATTAAGTAGAGTTTTAACAAAAAATTCCGGCCACTTTTTTCTCTTAAAGGATACAACAAATCCAATATCGTTTGAGCATCATTAACACCCAAGTTGTTTTTCCTAAAATCACGTACCACATTTTATAAATGTTGGCGATCAAAACCTACTTCTTCATCTCCTCCGTGCATCTTTTTAAAAACATTCATTTGTTGTCTCGGCTCGACACCCGAAAATGTAAGTTCTTAATTAATTTTTTGACCCACGCTTACATGTGTCAGAAACTTGAAAGTTTGGAGTTTTAATATGGTGAGTTCCTTATGTAATTTTCAAAAATTTGGATGTGGATTAAGTAATTTTCTTAGTATAATCCATAGAAAAATAAGTGCCAAGATGTTTCTTTGTGTGGAGTATATGTGTTATGTATGGTCTAAACCAGGATTAATGGCTTGAAATGGTACATCAAATCCTTGACATAAAAAAGAAGCATTATAAAGGCCTTGAGTGATAAAATCAAGACCCTGATAGGAACGATCTAAAGGCCTTGAGTGACACAGTTAAGGCATTGACATATTCAGTTGCGATCTAAAGACCTTGAGTGTCCAGAGTTAAGGCCTTGATATTGTAACGCCCCCAAATCAGGGTTCAGAGGATTTCGTCGTCACGATGAAACCTCAATCCAAAATAACCTGTTTAATCAATATACAAATGCCAGCGGAAGATATTTAGCATCTATAACCCCAAACTAATCCAAGATATTTTAAGGTTACAGTTTTAGAAACAAGAATTCCAAATTCTACAAAAACAATTTTCACTTCCTTTAAAAACTCTTTTCAACAAATACCAATTCAATACTAACCCGCTCGTATAACTTCGAAAAGGAGTATACTAGTCCCAACTATAAAATAACAGAATTATAATATAATATAATATAATATAAACAACTTTCATAACAGAACTTACACTAGCCCGCAAACCCTGGACCAACCACCTTCCAAGAGCTTCTTCATTGCTTTCTCAAATTACGCGGCTAAACAGCGCAAGCTAATCCTCACCGATGGTTAATTTGAAAACAGGCAAGTATCAGCGAAAGAAATGCTCAGCAAGTTCGTTATAACATATATATAAGGTCTTTTGGATATAAATCCGTCGTCTGCAATAGAGAAGAACATTTAAAAATCATAATTACTGAATTAGAAAATTTGTTAAAGGAATCCCAGAACTGATTCCTCCTCAGTATTCAAAATTCTTTTGATATTTTCGAGCGAAATGCTTCAGCAATACTTTGAATCTTGACGAAAATAAAACTCGTAAAATATTTTTTACGGAAATATCGTAAACAACATTAACATAAAAAAATGACTATGGAGTGGATCATAAACTCATTCAAAACTCAACTCTTAATATTAATATTTATTTTTTTATCATATCATATTAGATATCAATACGAACTTTGATGCTCATAACCTACCCGTGCTAATATATGGAAGTCAACATCAATCATCAGCATTAATACCACCTTTGATATTTAATAATAACTTAAATATCAACATGTATTTCACCTTTATTCAAAATAAAAATAGTTGATAAATCATTTTTTCATGATAATCAAAACAGTTTAATAATGTAAATTGGAATTCTCGAACGACGGTGTGTTGCCGCCGATGATCAGCCGCGGAGCAACACCGGTATACCGAAACATATCCAACTAAACAAATGGGGCAAGCAAGGCACATATCGGCCTAAAGGTATTATATCCTGTATAATACCTAAATCTCCGCCTGACCGCCGCCACGGCCTCTTACGCAATTTATGATCATCCAATCTTAAAACCTTTTTTTTGAGAGGGGTCAAATACTCGACACCCTTATAAATTTTATTCGCTCATTCACTTGGGCAGAAAACTCAAAACAACGTTATCTTTCTCAAAATCTAAAATATTTATAAATCTAATAGTTGGATAAGTAAAACACTTGACTATTCTGAACATAGAATAGTAGAAAAGTACTTGCATAAACGGAATAATTTATTTTAGCGATATGTAAACATTTATATATTCAGAACTGAAAATAGTTAAAGCAATACTTGCATAATAGGATCAAAAATATATATCACTTGAACAATAAGTGATGATAGAGATATTTACATAATAAGACTCAAAATAAATATCACTTGAACAATAAGTGATGATAGGAATACTTGCCTTTGGGTTTTTAACAGTTAGCCACACTCGTAGAAACGCAATTATCTCAGTTTGTCATCTCAAGTCTTCACTGTATCTTACTTCACTAAATCTCGGATATGCTGCTCATGCAGTGCTTCAACCCAATATTCCATACTATTCAACTATAGTCTTCATTCATACCATCTGGTCTTAATCGTCTTGAAAGACTTGAATCTATAATTAGAAAATATCATTTTAATCGTCTGAGCGATAATTACTCGATAAACGGCGCATCAAAATCCTATCGTCTACCCTTACGATAGCCCACACATAATTACCACATTCAACACAAGAATCTTGACCACGTACACATGTAATTCATATAGCACATAAGCACATAACTCGCATAACATATAACTCACGTAACACATAATTTATTTCACACATGCCTCAGTTCGTCAAAACATTTGACTCGGTATGTTTAAAACTAAAATCGAGTAAAAAATATGACCTTTCAATCAATACGCGACTCAGAATCGATTTGCAAAACAAGTGACCTTTCGAAACAAAAGGAGTAGGGTCTCGAAAGTATTTTTATTGAAAGTGGAATATTTTTCTGAGTTTATATGCGTTCGTTTCGTATTAAACGGACAAACGGTCTATTTTTTACAAATAATTAGGAATAAATCAATTAATAAAAATATTAATTAATTTTTAAATACCAAAATATAATTTTTAAAAGCTTAAAAGTAATTTTTAGGAATTTTTTGAATTAATTATAAATAATTTACATTTTATTTAACTATTTATAAAAAAAATAATTGATTAAATGATTTAATCAATTAATTAAATCCATAAATAATTAACAAAAATAAATTGTAAATAATCAAATCAAATTGGATTTTTGAAAATAATTAAAAGAGAATAATTATTGGAATAAAAAATAATAATTTAGTTAATTATTAAATAATTAACCAATTTAAATTTGGAAATAAAAAAATCAGTTTTAGAAATAAAAACTGAATTTTAAATTTTTTTTAATAGGGAAAATCCAGGAACAGGTTTTTGATGTTGAAATTGGATAAAATAAGATCAAAACCGGGTTGCAATTAAACCAAACGGATCATAACCGGGTCACCACAACCCGTCCGGGTCGGGATGAACTCCGGTGATCCCTGCCCAGATTTCGGCGACGGAGTTCATCGTCGGCCGCCTCCGGTCCATACCAAAACAACTAGGTTTCTCATCCTTTTCGTATCAAAATCGATCATAACTGATCGAGAAATATAATGGGAACAACAACAGCGTAAATCATCATCAAAATCGTCGGAATCGACGATCCCCGACTTAACGTTGGTAACACATTCCGGTGAACGTCGAAATCATCAGTTTCTTAACCAACCTCGATGTTCTATACGTCAAAATGATACCTTAAGTTCCGCTAATTCTGTCGGTGCCATTCTATATGGTGCTTTCGATACTGGTTGGGCATCCGGGATCAATTCAATCCCAAACTCAACTTCTCTCTCAGGGGGCAAATTTGGTAACTCTTCGGGAAAGACATCTAAAAACTCTCTGACTACAGGTGTATCCTCAACTTTATTTTTAATTCCTTCATTCCCTACAACATATGCTAGAAAACCTTCACAACCTTTTTCTTAACATCTTACAAGCCTTTAAAACTGATATCATAACACTGGGTTTTTCTACACTATCTCCCTTGAAATATACTTTCTTTTTGTTCGAGCCGGTTAAACATATTCACTTTTTATAACAATTTAGATTCATTATATGCTTCGACAACCAATCCATTCCCAGAATGACTCCAAAGTCCCTCAGTTCTAACGGTAATAAATCCACTAAGAAGGTTTGTTCACCAATCATTAAGGGACAATCTCGATAAATTTTATCTACGAACAAATTTCTACCATTTGGAAGTTTTACCAGAAATCCATTATCTAGACTTTGCACAGGTACATTTAACTTATCCATATATTTTGTATCCACAAAAGAATGGGTTGACCCCAAATCAAACAACACATGAATATCTTGAGCATAAAGTTGAAGCGTACTTGACATAACATCATGAGATTTTTTGGCATCCTGAGTTGTCATTGCGTAGGATCGTGCCACTGCCCTAGGTGCTGATTGTTGAAAAGGTCTTGCTGTAAAAGTCCTATTTCCTTTAGTTTCCACTTCTTTCGTGACTCCTTTTTATGGGCAGTCCCTTGATAAATGACATGGTTGTCCACAACTGTAGCAAGAAATCACTTTAGGCTTGGGACATTGAGAAGCTGTATGTCCCTTTTCTCCACAATTGTAACACAACCCATCTGCTCGAGAACAAATATCACCACCATGTTTCAGTCCACATTTCTTACACTCAGATGCGATGATCCTCTTATCACTTCCCCGAAACATCTCCTTCTTCCTTATATGTAGTTTGTTGTTGTCCTTCTTAAATCCTGAGTTAACACTCAATTATGTCTCTCTTCCTCGTTTCTTATTGTTGAAGAATTGAGTGCGAGCTTCATAGTCCCTTTCTGCAATCCTCGCCTTCCCAACCAACTTATCAAATTGTTTCAACTCCAACAAGCACACCTTCTCTCTAATTTTGGGTTTCAACCCCTTCTTGAAATCTCTGACATTTTCTGGCTTCAGTATCAACCTGATGAGGAGGAAACCTGTAAAGTTCCAAGAACCTTGAGAGATATTCCGACACGGAGATTCCTTTTTGCTTTAGTCCTAGAAACTTCATCTCCATCTCATTCTTCATATAGGTAGGAAAATATTTATCAAAGAACAATTCTTTAAACCTTGTCCAAGCCTTTTTAGAACAATCCTCAGTCTGTTTAACCGTATCCCACCAAAATACAGCTTCCCCCTTAATGAGTGTGTTGCAAATTTTACCTTTTACTCCTTTGAACATTCTGATATCTCTATCACTTTCTCCATATCTTTAATCCATACATTCGCAACATGTGGATCCAATTCTCCTTTAAAAATCGGGGGATCTGCATCTTTAAAAGCCTTGTCTGTACACCTTCGCTTATTCTCGCCTTCTTTTTCCATATTTTCAACACATTCCCCATTTATTTCGGGAGTATCCGTAGTTGTTCGCCCCTCCATTAGGCTCTTAAACATATTCTTTATTTCTCTCAAAATCAACAACATCTCAGGGCTAATTTGTACACTGGATCCAGTCCCATCAGAATTTCCATCAGTCATCTTCTCCTACAATTCAACATATAATATTAATCCTACTTCATTCGGAATATGTACCGCACACATCATGATACACGTCATAATAACGATCGATCGAGTACTAAACACGTCATACACACATCATGCACCTTATATTGATCATGTTCAAGAAATATGACTACACATTTTCAAGGCGTACGTTAGGCCCAAAATTGGACTACCAGGATTCGAAATCCTATATTCATCCTATTTCTAAACCTTAGCTCTGATGCCACCTGTGACGCCCCGGACCCCAGGATTACCTCAGAAACCCGAACCCGGGAACGCCAAACCAAACCAATCAACTTAATATATGCTTACACAACCTTAAACTTAAATAATAATATATAATTCTTACAGTATTCCAAGTATTACAACCAAAGTTCACGATACAACCAAAAGTCTATTACACAAGCATTGTTCATTAAGATACAACACGCATTCATCGTCTACTAAGCCTTAGTTCATCACATACTTATGCTTTCCTGAACATCCTTCTCCAAAGTTCTTTTCCTGTGGAAGTTAGTGACATAAACGAGTGAGCTCAAAAAGCTCAGTAAGCATATATAGTAGAATTCAATTGAGGTTTATCTGAGAAATCAAAGTTCATCAAACAAATATTCGAATAAAGAGACATGAAAGATACTACAATCAACAAAAATGCATCATATAGTTTTCACAAGATTAAAACTGAGTATTCAAGCATGACAGGTTCATCAATTCATCAAGTTGGGATCCCGGCTAGCTAAATAATCGGTTTAGCTTTACTTTCGATTAGGAATTATCATCATCTGTTCATCAATATCAATGCAAGAATACTCATTTTTCATCAGTGAAGCATTAGTCAAACTCAAATCATCCATTCAAAACATCAACAGTGAATCAGTATAGTATATACTTACTGTGCACCGCTTAATTTATTCTCTATAAATTCCGAACTTTGAATTGATTTTTACTGTCGATCTTTCTTCCTAAATACATAATTCAAAAATGCACATAAATTTTATTATTAATATGACCTATTTATTTTCTAACTGAACTAATAATTACCAAATTACTAAATAAGATAAAGAAATTAAGTTCGCGATTAAGAAAAACTAACCGAATTCCTTGATTGAAACAACCGAAGCGGATAGTTCTATTTAAGGAAACTATACAAACTTAAATAAGGAAAGTAAGGATTCATTTTTCCTACATCCTCGATGTGGTACAACAGCAGGGAAGTTAGAAAAATATAGAAAAACTATCAGATGACTTCCTCTATTTATTCCTTTTTCACAATTATATATAATGGTACCTTTCTATTTATTCTAATATACTTCACTTCTCGTTTTTAATGTGGTACAAAGATAGGTAGGGAAAAAAATAAAAGTTAAGCAAGGAACATAATATCTAGAACTTATAAGGACCCTTTTAAAACTCACACCATTAGCTTCATCAATCTTACTTCTACTTATTAAATTTTAAGGTCAAGTTCTTCTATATATCCTCAGTTTTCTTCTCTTCTCTTGCTGATGTGGGTTGTGAGATCTCCTTTTTATTACCTAAGATGCATATATCCCACATTGATTAGAGAATGAGACCAGCCTTCCTCCAATGCCTATATAAACCCAACTTAGCTTTAGTTTCTACTTAGAAAACTTAAAACTTTCTCTTGGCTTCAATATAGCCAATTAAATTTGGTTTTAAAGTTTTAATATAAAGAGAAATAGATAAATTTCTCATAATCAAGTAAAAAATAGAGTTTTAAGGTTTAACTAGGCTTTACCAAGTCCAATATTGATGAGATATAAAAGATGTAACATCTCTTCCTTTATCAAACCCAAGGCTATGAAGCCAACACTTCAATATAAACCAACTATGACTTGTAGCTTTTCTTTTGATTAATTCTCTTTGTCCCACATCGGGAAGGTTTTGCAAGAGATTTTCTCTCAACTCTATGTAATGGGACTTGCAACAAACTTAAAAAATCATACTATATTTGAAATCTATTATAGCTTTTAGTCTACATCCACTTAGTTCCACATCGAGAAGGTGTGAAACTAACCAAGATACTTTCTCTATAAAAAGAGCTCTATAACTAATTTTATTTCCAAGGCAACATTTTCACTTTCAAGTGCAATGTTCCTTCCTACTAGGCTTTGTCTAGTAAAAGATGCGGGCTAATTTATTTTAGCTTGCGTGCTTAAGTTAAAATTTTCATCTTTCTATTCCTATTCAGCGCTTATCTTTTATCATCCTTTCTTCTTTTCGTCATTCCTCTTCCTCGTCCTATCACTTCGGTCTGTATCTCTTTTAATTTTTTTTTGGGAGTTCGACATATTCGAGCAAACCAACAATACACAAGACAAAATTTAAAATTTAATCAAATATTTTTATAATATGCATAATACTTGTAAAAATAATATAAGCACATAAATTCATTTTACTTAATTATAATTTCATCGGGATAATCTATTCTAGGCAACAAAAAAAGAAGGGGTGGAAGATAATTAGGAAAAAATATCTTAGAAAATAAAAAGGGACTATTGTTTAATATTTGACAAAGATCCAAGAAATAGCATAAAAAAATTATGTGAACATAAATGTTTATAAAGATGAATTTGGGGAATGGTTGAGCTCCATGGGAGAGTAAAGGGGTGGCCCATAAAACGTGATTAACAATATTACAGGAAATTTAAAATGTCACAAGAGAAGAACACACTTCATTAGTTTTGATGACATTCTCCAACTACTCTTTATTTATTGGATGAGTGTTTGTTGTCCTAGAAATTTTAATAATAAAGATGAAGATCAGTTTGAAAATCTTTAGAGCTAACAACTTAAACTTTATGGGAATTGCTACAGAATTTTTTTGTTTGCTAAATTATATGTAATTTCTTCATATATGTAGCAGGAGCCCTTAGCCTTAGCTTAGGATGTGTTTGGAATTGCAGTGGCATAAAAGATAAAAGATTTTTATTCAAAAACTGAAATATTGTTACGTGAACTTTTGAAAACTTGTTTGATAAATTTTAAAAGACTTATTTACCTTTTGGCGCTTAAAATATTATTATTTTACCCATAAATCCTAAGGTATGTAACACTAGGTGCTGGTGTTACATGCACATGTAGCAGTAGTCTGGGTTAGTCAACGTAAAATTCGACTAAAAATAGTAAATAACGAGTAGGGAATCTGACCGTCACGGTATCCAGTCGTTATTTTTGAATACCGACCAATTTAGGTCTTATAACGATCGAAATTGCGGTCGTTAAAGGCGCTGTTTTCACAAAAATCTCATATTGTTGTATGATGGTGAAAGATGGTATATACGAGATCAAAGGAGACAAGTCGCCGAAAGTTGTTGAAGTTATTCGGTTTAGATGATAACTTTCCAATGGATGATATATTCAACTACGCTGATTCAAGAGAAAAATATCGTAGATTTTTAATAAATAATGTGTCATAACAATATCAATTTCTAATCTACAAATTTTGTTGCAACTTTTGATCAAGTTTTACTTAACTGCGACCACACTACAAGAAAAAAGTCCATAGACATCGGTTTTTGGCCGATGTCTATGATGTTTAGCAACCGATGTTGATGTCGGTGATGTCTATTCTAGACATCGGCCATAACCCGATGTCTTTACTGGCTTAGACATCGTTTCTGGCAAAAAAGCTGATGTCCATGCATTGTTTTTTTACAAAAATGTTAGAAATAAATAATTTAATAAATAAATTGCACCTATTATAACAGATTAAACATATAATGAGTTATATTTTTTTCCACATAGACATAGAATATTTTCATTTAGGTGATATAAAATCAGATATTAAACATCGATTTCTTTAGTAAAAGGTGATGTCTATGTCTACATTTAGACATTAGTTTTATCCCAAATAAAGTGATGTCTATATTTCTTTTAGACTTGAAAATATCAGTCTTTGACATCAGTTTTTTAGCAAAAAGTGATTTATATTTACTTTTTTGACATCAGTTTTTTTCATTAAGGTGATGAATAATTGCTTTTTGGACATCAGTGTTTATTCATTAAAAATGATGTACAATTATTTTTTTGACATCAATATTTATTTATTAAAAGTAATGTATAACAAGTTTATAGACAAAGTCATCATGTCTTTCATGCTCAGCAAAGTTACACTTCAACATAAGTTCTTTATACCGGAAAACCTCAAAATAACTAAAAGTCAAGACAGGCGGTAACAAAAACCAAGTCTGCAAAATTTCATTGCCTTCCTAAACACCTACCATATTATCAATTGTATTATTTTTGTAGTCCATCTTTCCAGCGTATAATTTTATCTGCAAAGTTTGGTAGATGGGTATATTTTATACAACAACATTTGTAAGAGGCCCGAACTCAGTTTTTCCAGCTATAGTTTTTGGATCGTTCAACTTCTTCATCTTCTACGCTATCACCAATTTTAGTAGAAGTCCTTCTGGTGGTATTAGTCAGTCGTAGTGGACCCTCATGAGAAGTAGACTTGGAATGGGTTTGGGTTGATGATTCAGCATATACAGAGATTTATAAAGCTGATCCTAGTGTAAGTGCCGAATCTGCTAATTTGCTTGTTGGGGATCGACGATCATGAAGTCGGTATTTCTGAAATAACGGAAACCATTTTAGCATTTCACAACCATTGTAAGGATAGTATAAGAACTGCTCTGTTGGACCAAACTTTTCAAACTGGAATCTTACTAGCGCTTCAGATGCATCAGGGCCTAAAGAACCCAACCACAGTCGTCTTGAAGCTAAAAAGATATCCATTACCGTTAGATCTCCATCAGAGGACCAACTCACCTGACTTGCAGAGGGTGATAGCACTGGCATATGATGTTAAGGAGAGTCGAAAGACAATTTTAAATGGCCAATAGAAGACAAATCTAAGTTTTAATATTGTAGCAAAAGTTTTCACTACTACAAACCAACTTGTACCTTCAAATGAATTACTCCTCATGTCAAATGATTTTATATTGTAATTTACAAAAGTATTTATAGCTCTTGACTTCTTTCTCCTAGTAAGCAATTTATGAATTTTAGGAAAATATTGGCTTGTTTTTCCAATATTATAGCTCATTATAGTTTTTAAGAAGACTTATCATTCAAAGCTGATTTAGATAATTCCGAGTAAACAATCCAGAAAAACATCGACCGAAGCACATTGTTATTACTTCAATGAGGAACTCAAATAGAATTAGGGGATAGGCTGAGGGTAAGGGAAGTAGACCTGAAATAGACGAACAACATGTGGATGCTTTATCGACTTCATTGTTGCCACTTCCCTCTTTATCTGCAAAATGGGTAGATCATATGTAAGAACTTCTGCATGTGAGGAAGTTTGTAAATTGAATAACTAAATTCTTTAATAAAACAAATAAGCCACTAAACTTTTTCTACCCAAATTATGAGAAGAACTAAACTAAGCTTGATCATATATAATATATTTGCAATCAAACATGACTTGTAAAAACAAGGAGAGTCAGAAAAAGTTTTTCAAATGTGACAGCGGATTGAGTTATGCAGCTACTAACTTTGAAATTGAATTTAGGCTATTTTCCAAGAGGTAAGGTAGTCAAATAAGATGCTATTACAAGTCTTCTGATGTTTGAACTCAGTCAAATAACAATCATAGTCTAAAGGATTTAGTTCTTTAGTTAGGAGTAGATAAGTTCTATTTTAATTTATTTCAGGATATATTCCTACATTTACTTGATTCAATTCACAAGCTGCTATATATATTTAGTTCATTTGATATTATAAAACTATTCTAGTTTTCCCAGTTTAGTGTTTTTTTCTCTCTGTACTCTCCCTGCGTACTAACTTTATTCTATTAATATAATTATGTTAATGGTTGGAAAAATATTATACCTTGTGGATGTGCAGAGCTTCTCGCAATGATTTTTCAATCGCCCAAAGACCAAAGTAGCTATAACCATTTTCCTATAGAGAACAATAAATATATAAGCAAACTTAGCAAAGTTCAGAATAATATGCAGATATGTCCTTGTTTTATAATAAGGGGTACTCTTTTGTAGTCTTATTCAAAGTAAATAATACAGTTCTATTCATAAAAAAATTTTGCAAATGTGTAAAGACGCTTGTGAACCAATAAGGGTTTTACTAATATAAACTTTAATGTATTCACTTCTGTGCTTAATGAAATGGTATTTGATATAATTATATGTCATTAGCTCACCCTACACCCTGTATTTATGTATTTTATTGACTGAATGACATTTGTCCGGTTCTTTTCTGATGAGCTTCCATCCTTATATAGTGCTGTAGTATCTTCAAGACATATGGGTTCTAATATATGCATCTGGAATATGCTCTCAAGACACTGTGACACACAAAGATTTAGTTGTATGTGTGTTAGTATCTATGTTGTAAATTGTTATACATTTCTTGGATAAGGATGCTTCTGGCTAACCTTGTCTATTTCTTGTAGACTATCAACACACAGTGGCTAGGATTCTCGTTTTTATAGTCACCATGGAAATTTATTTCCGCTGCCTACAGTACAAAATATAAAAATAATTAATAATACTACCAGCAAACAGTACTCAACATGATGTATATTTTTCTCGCAAACTAAATTTTAAGCTCACCTTAAAGAGTTCGTTGGAGAGAAGCGCGAACTGATGAGCATATGGAATCCTTGAATTGAAGTCTATACTTCTATATGTCAAAAGGTTGTTGAGAATATACCCCTACACTCAATTCAAAGATACGGAGCAACTGAAATTTGTAAGAAAAAAAATTAAAAATGTCAAGATGACTAATAAGCTGATTGCTAGTATAGTAGAATGACACTCTGCGCACTTCAAGTTTATGAAAGGTATCTTGTACATACTTTGATATTGATTATAGGCTCATTGCCAAGTTCGTTGCCTGAAAAAAGTTCAAAACTGCCCAAGATTAGGCATGAGCAAATATATTTATGCAAAACCTTGAATAACAAATTATACAATGTGATATGAACTTTGTGGGAAACATATATAATCTTTATGTATATCTCAAATTAATGGAGATATGCCTTAGCAATGTTGGACATATTTCACTTGAATTACAAATCTGTAGATGCATGAAAAGACTAGCTTATGCATATTGGTACCACTATATATGTTTTGGACAATTACTGGAAGAACTATTCCAGTATAGGAAATGCCAGCAATATATAGGGGATTACTGACAAACCTGGGATGCTCCTTAAGCCACTACATCACAATTTTCAGAAACAAATAACAATTAGATACTTTCTTTACTAAAATAAGTACCTTAAGTAAGGTTCGATGGACAATTTGATCTGAGGCACAAGAGGCCATTTTCGGTACTAAGTACTGACCGACATTCGATAACAATAATTTTAGACCAGTATATTTTAATCTTGACTAACAGTGTATCACACAAAAACAAAAGTTTAACTATATTCAATGATATTATAAGTTTCAAAACTATATTCAATGACATTATAAGTTTCTACAAGGCTGTAACAGTGTACCTCTCTATCTTTTCAATAATAAGAGATGAGAGTTCTGGTATAAGTATTTCAATTCTTGAGATTGACCGTATCTAAAAAGAAGTGACATCATATTGCATACATGATTAGTTTAGCTGACCTCGCTTCTTAATATTAGCTACTAAACATTTTCCTTACAGTGTTATATTTCATCAGAACTATCCAAGCTCAGAACATCTCAAATTCAATCAACTAAAATTTTGATTTCCATGTATTATGATTGGTAATCTGACTTGGTTCCGGTCCATCAGTTGACATTTACAATATTTCACAAGTGTTAAGCTATAAGTTAAATGATAATAAAACACAAACAAAAAAAAACAAAAATCAAATATAAACAGATGTGACATATTCACATACTAATTAGTAACCACTCTGTGTGAAAAACACAAGACATAACACACTTTGAAATCGATAGACTCGGACAGAGATAGAGCACATATTCAAAATCGACACAACAATCATTAACAAAATTCACATAATTACATCACTAACTAATTAGCTTAGGTAACTGAAACAATTGTAATACAAGTTTAAATTACATTAATACAATCAAGAATCTCCATATTCAATTTTCATCAGATTCAAGATATATAGAACCCCTAAAACATACTATAAAGACAATTAATATAAAACCTATATATCTAATCCATGTAAGGTTGTAAAAGATTGGAACTTTTTATATAAAAGCATCAAAGCAAGCATAAAAGAACACACAACTACAAAACAATTACTGAGAGAGAGAGAATACATCGATGATTTGTTACCCAAGGTGGGAAGCCAAGAGTTCTTCTTGAGTTTGAGCAGTCATCTTGAGATACAATAATAACCCGACCACAAGGCACTACAGCAAAATAGAAGTCCTAAGTAGCATTAGGAACAAATAGATCCTTGCTCAAGCATGAACTGGAATTAGGGTTTAGAATTGAAATATCCCCAATTTAAAACTAAATGAAACTAAGAATTTGAGTTTTATAACTTACTTATGTACCAATTCGAGCATTATATTTTCGAACAAATTGAATAAGCTTCCACTTAAACGAATCGGTCATCGATTGAAGGAGCCACAGAGAGAGAGAGGGAGAGAGAGGGGGGTGGGGGTGGGGTGCGATGAGAGAGAGTGAAAGTTTTATTTTTAATTTAGTTACTGAAAATTTGGGGGGAATGGGTAAAGGAGAGGGAATCTGAAAATATTTCGCTACGGGGGAACAAAATTGAAGGAGCGTGCCTTGATTTTTTTTGGTAATTTTAGACATTAGTTATTAAATAACCGATGTCTTCAAATAACATAGATATCAGAAAAACACTGGATGATGTTATTTCTTCTTTTAACATCAGTGGCAACATCAACCGATGTCTAATGTATGATGTCTATTCAACTTTTTCTTGTAGTGCCAAGTAATTGTAGAGAAATCACTTGAAAAATATCACAGGCTAAAGGCTCGCATTAGTTTTCTTAAGGGAAGAGTTCACGAGAGTGAAGCGATCTCTAACTTGTATCATTATATCCATAACCTCACACATGAATCTCAGCTCCGAAAGATTCAATATCTCCCTTCTCTTCCTAAAAACTCTATATGTATATCAAGTAGAATGACTCACTATATCGTCATTCAAGCTTACAAGAACTACTATTGTTAGATTAAGAATCGTATTTAAATACTTTTATGCAATCAACCCTTATCTTCGTTAGTGGATTTAGTCTTTTTTCCTTCGAACTTTTGTAATCAGTTGGATAATTTTTGGTAGATAGTCCCCACTCCCTACTAGAGTTAATTTCTAATTACCATTACTTTTGAACACGACACCACAATTACTTATAGGCAATTCCTCTTTGATATTGATATCATCTTAAATAATATTTCTAAAGGTGAAAGGCAACTCCAAGCTCTTGTTTCCAGTAGGGCGGTTGCATGTGACGCATAAAATATAATACCTTTTTAATACCCAAAAATTCTTTAATTATTCAAATATTCCAACACTACTTGTTCATAAAGGCATCATAGGTTGGTGTTGCATAAAATTTGAAGCCAAAACAGCACATGGTCCGACATGGTCACTCCACGTCAATAGGGGGCCCATATTTTTGCCATATGAAATGTATATCCCATATTTTGTTTACATCGACAGTGGGGACACTTTGATGTCATACCAACAATTGTGCTCACAATGTACTATCTGATATTTGTGCGATAGATATATATGTAAATAAATTATATATTATGTGGTTTTGTATAATTTATGTGAATCAGTGAATAAATATTTAAATTTAATTCATTCCAGTTTGACGAGTCAAATATTCCGAATTATTTAAGGAAAGAGAATCGAGAGAAAAATGTAAATATAGGAAAACATAAAAAGAGTTTTTCGTGTTTTTTTGATTAGTCGAGTTAAAATAATCAAATTTGGTCGATCATTGAATTATTTTGTGATTGTTAATTAAGAAGAATAATTATACAAATAGAGATTTAAATAGAAATTTCGTGGATATGAGATTTTGTAAGCTTTAGAAGGTGAATATATGTTATCCGAATCATATGTGATTGATTTTGTGGTTAGCGGATTTTTTTTAAATTTTTAAATGAATTATAGTTTGAAAAATAACGTTTATTTGGTCATAAAATATTTATATAAAATCATTAAAGTATATTCAAATTTAAAAACTTGTTTTATTATCTCTAGAATAGTTCCCGAGACTTTTGAAAAATGATTGTTAGACTTATTATAGTGACCAAGTATTTTAAAATGATCTTTAAAGGATTATTTTTCTTTTGCGAGCTAACTTGCAAAATTCGTAGTAAATAAACTGTTCGCTCAAAACATGTAACGCCTGATAAATTTTAAGTAAGTAACTCTCTTTATCGAGATTTATGATTTAACGCAAGTGCGTGAATTAATTTAATTGTTATTAAAATTTTAGAATCGCAAGTGTGAACATCGATTAGTTTATAAGGCTTTTATATATCAAGAGATATGAAAATTGTTATCTTTATAATAATATTAGACATTTATCTTCTTTCAAATATATTTATCTTCTAATGTATATATCTTTGAAAATCTAAAGTAAGAGTATTATTGATTAATTAATTCCCAGCGATATTTGAATATGTACTTTTTGGGTTGTTATATATTGTGCACGGATTTAAATAGGTATGAGATTATCAATTTCTAGGAAACTATATAAATAATTAATTATTTTCTCGAATAGAAAGAATCGCATTGTTATTCTATAATTATAATCGAGTGTATTGAAGATTTTAAAAGTTCTTATAATCATATTATTTAATTATTTTATAATGATATTTTTTATGGGGATAATAATTGTGAGTGTGGTTGTCTATTTAGCTAAATAAGTGTTAGCTTTGGAATCCTAATATTGCCTTAATAAATTTCTTGAATATCCTAAGATATGTGCTCTAGTAATTATTCTTTGATTTCTTTGATTAATTTTTTTATTTATTTAAGTAATCTGATAAAAAAACTCGAATTACGATTATTTCAAGTACAAATTTTATTTAATTTTTTTCTATACAAGAAATTGTATTTGTGCCAATATTATCATTATCATTATCATCATCATCATCATCATCATTATCATTATCATTATCATTATCATTATCATTATCATTATCATTATCATTATCATTATCATTATAATTATCATTATCATTATCATTATCATTATCATTATCATTATCATTATCATTATCATTATCATTATCATTATCATTATCATTATCATTATCATTATCATTATCATTATCATTATCATTATCATTATCATTATCATTATCATTATCATTATCATTATCATTATTATTATCATTATTATTATTATTATTATTATTATTATTATTATTATTATTATAATTATTATTGTTATTATTTTTATTATTTTTATTATTATTGTTATTATTATTATTATCAACATTATTATTATCATTATTATTATTATCATTTTATATATTTTCTTCAATCCTCTTATTGTTAGTAAATTTAGAAATAATGGTAACTAAATATTCGAATATATATATACATATATATATAGGGCTGAGTTCTATGGAGTCCACTTTTTTGTCAGGAGTCCTCCGAGTCCATCTACATTCTCCAAATAAAATATCTTGTAAAACCTGTTATTTTGCAAAACATGTTACACAAATATCATAACTTTAACAAAATCATGCAAATCTCATATATTTACAGTATAATATATAACAGTATTGAATTGAACTGGAATGACAATCCCATAGCTGATAGGACTTTCGGTGAGACATTCCAATTGTACTGGAAAGACTTTCGACAATACTATCCTCTGAACTAGCATGACAATCGGATTGAACTAGCAAGACAATCTCCTTCCAGTAGAACTTTCGGCAAGACAATTGAACTGATTTGGCATGACAATCGGTATGACAATCCAGATTGTAGTTCATTTTCAATTGTCTTGCTGATTTAAAACTGTTTTTAATCTAATTAAACTTCTGTAAATTCATAATATTAATTCTGAATTAATTAATCAATTAATTCAATTATTAAATAAATTAATCTTTGCAGATATAATTTATTTTCTTAATTAAATTATATGACTTAATTAATTAATAGATAATTAATACTAATCTTGAACATCAACCATTCTTCTGAACATCTTCGGAAAATCACTGAGAATTATGAATCAATTCCACTTCAATGTTGACACTCGATGTACTTTCTGGTTTATGAGTGACTAACTTCCGTGACGTTTCTTCATGTCTTGACTTTGATACTTGATTTTCTTCAGATTAAATCCCTGTAATTAATTGATAGCCTGACGAAATCTCTGTCACTTGATTAAATCCACAATCTTGATTTGTATCACTGAGACTTGATCAATTTCTTGAACTTCTTCCAGTGAATTAATTCCTCAAGTGTGTAGATGAACCTTGTTTCTGAATCCTTTGACAGATGTTACTTTGCGAGATCTCTTTGACGGTAGATCCACTATTTACTTATTACATTCTTATTTGAGTTGAGTTAAATCCTCGAATATACAAATAGACTATGACATATGCCTTACACTACACCTGTAGCTATCTTCAATTCTGAGTTATAATAATTTATTTAATTCCTTTTGGGTGTCAAGCAAGTCCAAGCTAAAATGTGATCGCCAACATTTCATATTTTCGAGATACTAGTATGCGTATGCACCTGTCAAACATAGTAGATTTAATTTGCAAATGCCATTACATACATATTTTTAATTATTATAAGTGATAACAATCCAAATCATGAATTATATTCAATCCATTTTTTTAAAATTTTCCATTTAACAACATCATCATATGAGGTGTGCATACCCCTACCCCCTAGTTTTTAAATATATAATAATTTATAATGAAGAACTATGATCTATGTACTATGTACCACACACTCCATGTAAAATAAATATTCAAAATATATAAGTATGTGCTTATTTATCAAGAATTTCCTCCATTCCATATAACCGACTTTTACTTATTTTAGCCTGATAACTATCCATGTGCTATACCTCCTACCTAAGGTGCGAGGGCATGCTTGCAGCTCCAGCTGAAGTTACATTATATATTTTCCTTGTAAAATTAAACCTAAGTAAGCTTACTCACCATTGCTTACAAAGATTACTCAACTCGACTCACTAGTCTTATCCCCACGTATCCCTGTTAACTAAGATATTTCCAAATAGTCTCGAATTAAACATGTTATATTCCAATCTATCTAAAAATGTTATGCCAATTGACAACATACAATATGCAAGCGATCGAGTTACCATTATATGAGTTAGCTTTCCTTTTAATATTACTTATTAGTAATCTTACCGACTAGAGGTGATGTACTACCCCCCGGGAATGTTAATAGTAATAAACCATCTCAGGGACCTAAGTATGGCAGCTACGAGTATCAAACCATTTCCATTATTCCAATGATTTTTTTATATGCATATAAAACAAGAATAAAAAGTAATATATAAAAGCACGAAAGTAGGACTTATCTTTGCCTCTTCCATGCTGATTAAATTACGGTTCAGCCATTAAGCCAATAATGTTGAAGTTCCCTTCAGTTTCAGCTTCAGGTAAGGACCTCCATCCAATGACTCAAGTTTCCTTTGATAGGATGTGGAAACTTCGTTTCTTGGCTGAGAACCCTCAGCTTTAGGTGAAAACCATCAGGTTTATATTAACATAATTGAACCGATTTACCATGTTTGAATGCCGAATATCTTTCCAAAAAACCAACTTATTGAGTTACGACCTCTCCTAGTTTGCACAAGTTACAACATACATATAGGCCTTCATAGTTTCATTTATACGCGAAACTTTGAGTTAGCTCAGACCTCTAATTATCTTACAAGTGCCTCCCCTCTCTTTGTACTTTCATGTATGTCTACTTCTTAATCTTTTATAGGTGAAGCATCCATCAATCACACCATCAGGGAATCTACCTCTTTTGAAAATAATTTGAACGTCTCTTTCCTGAAATAATTTTTTTTGACATATTTAAAATCTGAGTCCATTTTAAATGAAATTCTTTTGTTAGCTTCATTATTTCCCTGAATCTTTCGCATCTCGTGCTTCTTCCTTTAATGAGTTCATAAATGAACCTCAATCCAACTTCGCCATTTACCGAGAGGTCATTTCATACCTCTTTATTTCTGAACTTTTAGCGTACTACGAAGCTCCTAATTTCTTGACTGAAACTTTCAGCTTCAACTTAAACCTAATATCAATGAACATGCATACTTGAGAGGACCCGCAAGATGGGGGCTATTATCTCTATGTAAGTAGCCAAAAAGTAGAGGACCCGCAAGATGTAAGTGGCATGTATATTTTATATATCAAGTAGAAGGTGAATGACGCATCCAATAGTATATGCCATTGAACCTGTTAAGCTCAAGTGAGCTTTCCCAGAATATGTGAGATAACTACAAATGTCAGTGAACCTTTGGATTGTATCCCGATTTCAATGCACCTGTTATGATAGAGATTTATATGTGCATCTGAACACACATATATTTTTCTAGGTGCTTTCGTATTTTGCACAACATGTTAGATAGCATACAAAAGAGCAAATACCATAATATCATTTTACACTTATTCTAGCAAGCATGCCCCTAAAGATAGGTACATTTAACCACATGAAGCTATTCAATACCCACTTTCATGCATAGAAGAACACTATAACTTAGCAAATGTTAACATACACATATCAAGTAGAATATGAAAAAGATTATGACCATATTCCTACAAAATACCCCATACTATAAATAAAATACACTATGATCAGAGAATTAGGTTCATGTATAGCCCAATTATAAAAAAAATTCATGCAGACCCGTTCCTTCTAAACCCAATTAAATTTCAATTTTCCTTTAAAATTTATCCATGTTCAAGTTATAAATGTATGGGGTATACACCTACTACCCCCCGAGTTCTTTAATATAATACAAACTTATACTGAAGAACTAGGTTCAAGCGTGCAGTTGCACTCAAATATGTATATACAAAAACAAACTATATAATTGACCTAAACCATGTAGAGTATACCAAATAGCAGATAATTAAATCAATTATAAACTTATTAGTATTGTGAAGCCACATCATATACTATGAGCATATTAAACCTCCATAGTCATGCTAGTTGTTCAACTGATCGAACATATGAGCATGTAAAAATCTCAAACCATAAAATCAATTATCCGACATACTTACTATATAAAATCAAACTCATACAGTACAAGAGGGAATATAAAATAAGATAACTGTAATATATTTAGGTGATAAGTGAATTCAAGAATTAGAATCCGTACCTCAAACCTTGCCCATTTATGCCACAAATATGGCTTAAAAGCTTCTATGCCTTGACCTTATATGTAGCTTTGGACCTTCCTTCCATAATGTCAATGAACCTTCAGAGGGTGAGCACGAAGCTTATTGTTGAAGTTACTTCGAGTCTTGGGCTTATATACAACAAGCTTTAGCTACGAATTGGCTTGAACTTTTAACTATAGAGTAAATCCTTGAAGTCATTGTTGTATGACCTTATCTCCATCCTTTATGGCCAAGGCATACCTATTCCTCCTCGTACTTGCATAAACCTCCATGGTCACCATTGTGATACGTGTATGTACCTGAACAATGCCGAGATCCAAAGATTCACATAAACCTGCCTCTTGGGGCTTTTCACTTGATACATCTTCATTTCCATATCAAAATGGTTCATATGCATGCACCTCTTCTTCCTCAGATTCATCACTTGAACCTCCGCTTGAATTGTGAGCAGAACTCTACTAAGGACTAAAATCTCATCCATCCTCTTATGTAGTAAGTTCCTTATCCAAATGTTTTTCTTTGTATGAACTTTTATAGTCCATAAACTTTTAAAAGTTGAAGCTTCCTGATGTCATTCGATGAACATGATTTCACATCATTTAGACCTATATTCTGTTCATACACATGGACCTTTACTTTAACCATTTATTCATGGATGCACATATTTCTTGTAGTTATCTTTCTAGTTCTTTGTATTCGTATGATAATTTACTATCCATTAAATTTTTCTTGTTTGTCTGAGATACAGTCAAAAGTTTGTATTACAAGCACCTTCCGCAACGCGCTATCAACCTTAATCCAACATGTCATGTATAAATATTTTAACTAGATTTATGTACATGCATGATATATAAAAATATATATGATACATAGGAAAAAATTAAAACTAAAAACGTAGCTCTAGTTATTGATATAAAATTCCAGCATTATAGGATAATCTTTTTTCCTTGTTTATCAGCTAATGAGGTTCCTCTACACCTTTTCATAGAAAATATAATATAAGCACTACAAAATTGTAAAAATGAATACAATAAAACAAAATTGTAAAACAAAATTGTAAAAATGAATACAAATTTTCCAGAAATACTACCTTTTCTAAGTTTTTTTGCAATTTTACTATCTTCTCATTTTTTTTGCAAAAATAAGGAATCAACCAAAATCAACTAGAATCAACTAGATATGCAACTAGTTGAATAAATTTTTTTGGTTTGATTTGAGGTTGCATGTAGTTGCAGAAACTCATCAAAGGTTGCATGCAGTTGATTCCGGTTGCCAAAAAGTTATTTTTTAAAAAAAAATTGAAAATTAGTATTTTTGCAAATTAAAAAGTATTTTTGCAAATTTTTTAAAAAAGTGACCGTATTTTTTGCAAAAATGTTTTTAGCCTTGGGTATTTTTTAAAAAAGCCCATAAAACTAAACTACATACCCATTACAAATATGTTCTCTTTTCCTCGACTCTGCGCATTTTTTAACAACAAAAAGGGACGTCCATCGCCCGAACCTCGTTGTATTCCAACCATCTTTTGTATGTATATCCTCATGACAGCTTCGTTTTCGCATCCTTATATCCCATAGCTCTTGAAGCTTTTTAATTCTCCTCGTGGTTGTGCACCTTAATTTCCTTCTCCTGGAATATGCATCCAACGCCAAGAATCGCTCAACACAAGACCTAATGCAAAAATAGTCATAAATACAACCATATATCTCTCAGATATATGAGTCCTTGGATACGCCAAAATGTCAAGCGGATCCCAAAGATAACTAACCCTAATAATCCTGCTTTGTGCTCACATTTGTGGGAAACAGTCTCCAAGAACATCTTTGTCAAGAACTCTAGAAATCCACAAATCACCACATATTTTTTTTGTCTCGTCTGTAATCTCAGCAGTGTTCTTCTCCGTATACACCTTGGGTACAAGTTGTAAGGATCTTGTTATCATGGGATCCTGATGCATCCTCAACGTGTAGCCTTAGTAACACCGTACTCATGTGTAGAGTTCTTCTCGAACACGGCCACCATGAATGCCTTCATCAAGAAACTCTTAATACGACTATGAATAAACACCTATAACAATCATTTTTCCTCCACAAATGAACAATCCAAATTCCCTCCTTCTAACGCCAATGTTCTTGGAGGATTTTAATAACAACACGATTATTGGAGATTTATTGGATCTTGTAAGATGGTGTGTTTGGTGGGTGGGTTTTCCATGATTATTGGTGGCTGAATATGAGAGTTTGTCGATTATTGCTAGCCCATCTTATCATATCCTTATCGAACGGCCTAAGTATCCTATTATAAAGGAATCAAGCAATTTACGTAGTTCTTAGATCCATGACTCCTTTCTTGATAAGCCAAACCAGTTCCTACAAATAATGCAACTGCTTCCAAGTGAGCTTCTGGTGTCCTAACTCGGCTGGACATTAAAAGCCCATGTTAATCTATAATTCCATTTAAATATCCATTAAATCGTGTAATTATCCTTTAATTGTAAGTGTTTATCACATTTTTAGTGATAAAAATTGATTAGGAAACCATTCCATGAAGATAGGGGTTGTTATCCTTAATTATAGGTGGTACAATCCAAGTTGAACACTCATTATGCCAGCAAAAGTACGTTGATGCTCCTGCATCAGTTCCTTTTTATCCAGTCCAGCCTTTTTGGTGTTTCCAACACCTCGGATATCCATTAAGGACAGCTATTGATGCATGGTCAACACTTGTTATAACCATGTCTGCCTACTGAAAACCAAATGAACTTCTTGGCTAGCTTCTGCTTCCTATTTGCACCATAGTATAAGCACTTCCAAAACAAATCATTCTAGGTCAAACTTGCACCTAACTATATCTTAATCGATTCCAACTGAGTTCAATCTCTTTAAGGGTTTTAAATCGAGCCCACGCAAGATTTCAGGCACAACAATGTTGTAAAAAATAATTTAGTTACAAAAAATGATAATAAGTTAAATAAGTAATAACCAATATAACTACAACTACATAAAGTTGTTGTAATATTCTATATTTTTTAGAATTAGATTAATAAAAAAGTATTAAATTTACAACTTTGGTATTTCGTGTTTTCCAAGAAAACGTCATTTAGAGGGTCAATATCGAGTAATTTCAGATCTGGTCAGGTTTAGAGGTAAGTTTTCGATCAATTTTGCTAGTGTTTTCAAAATTATATGTTGTGCGTTTATACTTGATTACGAAAACATGGCCTAAGGATGATATATTTGAAAGCTTTATGTGTTATAGTATATGTATTGTTGTATTATTGTATATGTGTGGTTAGGGCATGGATTATAGATTTCGAATTATTATTGTTATGTGATTGTATGTATTATATGCATCAAATAATAATAAGAATATATCTCGAAATAACTTATTTCATTTATCATATCATATAGATTATCGTTATTTGTTATATGTTACTTGTCATGCTAATTGGATCGACTTTTGCTTAGTGGGTTGTATAGCTAATTACTTACAAATTTCAGGTTTTGTATAAGATTCAAGTTGGATAGAATTGGAGTTCGAGGAATTAGAATTATATTAGATTGACTTTTGGACTTTGTCTTTTAGCTGCTCATTCGCAGTGCAATCTTTGTAATTGAATTTTGGATTAGTAATTGTATTGTATTTTAGCTTCGGTTAAGAATTAATGGTCTGCATGGAAAGTTCAAAAATATTATATGATGAAATCACCCCGTAGCCAACCGAGTTAATCAGTCATGTACTTTGTTTATCATATATTTATATTGAAAAATTCAGAAAAACAAATACTTATATAAATCACAAATGCTTTCACCCCTACGTATTAGAAAAAAATAAAGTTGAGGTTCTTTACACACCAGACTCATTTCCTTATACCACCTTTTAGTATAACAAATCTATAATTATATATAGAATTTAAAAATTATGACTACGTCATGTTTTGTTAGTAATTAATCTAAACTCAATTTAGTTTATTTTATTTTGTCTGTCATCTGTTCATTTTTTAATGTGTTTGTCTGATCTGGTAAGATTAGATGTGGTCATGGCGTGGTTAGAGATTTAGTAGGAGCTGAAGTGAATAATGTTAGTGGTTGACTGTTTATAGGAGTTTTAGGTGTTCAGTTGCTATTTTGTAGGACATGTTCTCTCTGGCATTATGAATTAGAATCTCAGTTTAATTCAATAAAAAATTAAGTAGCTTCGCTGAATTTATTTTGATTTTATCCAGTTCTTTACAAACACATATTTCACTGTATACGGTTTATTTTTGCACCTACATCTGGTATAAGAGGTTAGGTTATTAAGTGGATTCCCAAGTATATGCCAAGTGTGCAACCGATGGAGATAGTAAAAGCCAAGGAGAGTACGACCAGTTTGATTTATCCTATGTTAACACGTGCACAACTACACAGTATGAGCCATCAAAATGAAGGTCTATATGTAAGCTCATGGAGTTTGGGAGGCTGTGGCACCAAAGGATCCAAAGACGGCGGAAGTCAATGACAAGACAGACAAGTTTGCACTGGCTACAATCTACTAGGGAGTACCCGAGGATTAGCTTCTTTCTCTTACTGATAAGGGAACAACTAAGGAAGCTTGGGAGGCCATCATGGTCTTGTGTCAAGGGGCTGAAAGAGTGAAAACATCCAAGGTTCAAACACTCAAGGTGGAGTTCGAGTCCATGACAATGAAAGATAATGAGGCAGTCGACAATTTTAGCATGAAACTGAATGGGTTGGTCACTAACATTCGAGTATTGTGTGAGGGGATTTCATAGAGTTACGTAGTCAAAAAGATTCTCTGTGTAGTCCCTTCAAAGTTTCTACAAATTGACTCTATCATCGAACAATTTGGAGATCTCGATACTATGTCAGTTGAGGAGGCGATAGGCTCTCTCAAAACTCACGTAGAGAGACTTATGGGCCAGAGTGAAGTAAGAGGAAATCAATTACTTTTCACCGAGGAACAATGGCTCGAAAAGGAAAAGGAGGAAATCAAGCTTTTTCTTACGGGCGAAGAGTAGAAGAGGCTATCACACAGAGGAGGGCATGATACTTCAAATCAGAGGTATCGAGGTAAGGAGGACTTTCGGGAAGTGCGAGATAAAACCAAGATTCCATGCTTTAACTGTAGTGCATACGGTAACTATGTTGTAGAGTGAAAGAAACCAAGACGTAATAGGGAGGCAAATGAGGAAGCTCACATAGCGCAAATCTCATATGAGTAACCTTCATTGCTTGTGACGGAACAAGAGAAAAATGAAAAGGTTAATATGCTGATTAATGAAACACAAGTCGTGCCAAAATTATTTCAAAATGGTGAAGATAAGCAGTTGGAATCCAATCTCTGGTACTTGGATAATGGGGCCACCAATCATATGACTGGACAACGCTCCAAATTCAACAAATTCGACGAGAATGTGGCAGGTCAGGTTAAATTTGGGGATGGATCAACAATGCAGATAAAGGGTAAGGGTTCGACTGTATTAAGATGCAAGAACAGGGAAACTAGGAAACTCATAGAGGTGTACTATATTCCGTCTCTACGATGTAATATAATCAGTCTTGGACAACTTTCGAAAAGTGGGTATAAAATTGTCCTCAAGGGGGAACATCTTCGGGTTCGTGATGCGAAGGAGGAGCTTCTAATAAATTAAAGCGGTCGATAAATAAGCTATACAAAATTATTATATATAGCGGTGAATCGGAGTTCTTAATGGCCAGCTCTGAGAATGATAGTAAGTTATGGCATTCTCGATTGGGTCATGTCAACTATAAGGCAATGAAGCTGATGTCTACAACCAACATGGTCAACAGAATGCCAGTGATCAACCAGCCTGGTGAAGTGTGTAGCAGGTGTCTAATGTCAAAGCAAACCATACAAGCTTTTCCTCGAAGGACTAATTTTTCTGCAACAAAGGCCCTCGAACTAATTCATGGTGACCTTTGCGGTCCTATAACACCCATTACTCCTGGAGGTAATAGATATATATTTGTGTTGATTGATTACTATACTCGTGTTATGTGGACTTACCTCTTGAAGGATAAGAGCGAAGCTCTCAATGCTTTTAAAGGCTTCTCTGCCTGTTTTGAAAATAGTCCAGACAGAAAGATCATGACACTCAGGACGAACAATGATGGTGAATTCACAAATGCCAGACAGAAAACAAATACTTATATAATCACAAATATTTCACCCCTATGTATTAGCAAAAAATAAAGTTGAGGTTCTTTACACACCAGACTCATTTTCTTATACCACCTTTTAGTATAACAATTCCTTATACCACCTTTTAGTATAACAAATCTATAATTATATATAGAATTTAAAAATTATGACTACGTCATGTTTTGTTAGTAATTAATCTAAACTCAATTTAGTTTATTTTATTTTGTCTGTCATCTGTTCATTTTTTAATGTGTTTGTCTGATCTGGTAAGATTAGATGTGGTCATGGCGTGGTTAGAGATTTAGTAGGAGCTGAAGTGAATAATGTTAGTGGTTGACTGTTTATAGGAGTTTTAGGTGTTCAGTTGCTATTTTGTAGGACATGTTCTCTCTGGCATTATGAATTAGAATCTCAGTTTAATTCAATAAAAAATTAAGTAGCTTCGCTGAATTTATTTTGATTTTATCCAGTTCTTTACAAACACATATTTCACTGTATGCGGTTTATTTTTGCACCTACATCTGGTATAAGAGGTTAGGTTATTAAGTGGATTCCCAAGTATATGCCAAGTGTGCAACCGATGGAGATAGTAAAAGCCAAGGAGAGTACGACCAGTTTGATTTATCCTATGTTAACACGTGCAAACTACACAGTATGAGCCATCAAAATGAAGGTCTATATGTAAGCTCATGGAGTTTGGGAGGCTGTGGCACCAAAGGATCCAAAGATGGCGGAAGTCAATGACAAGACAGACAAGTTTGCACTGGCTACAATCTACTAGGGAGTACCCGAGGACTAGCTTCTTTCTCTTACTGATAAGGGAACAACTAAGGAAGCTTGGGAGGCCATCATGGTCTTGTGTCAAGGGGCTGAAAGAGTGAAAACATCCAAGGTTCAAACACTCAAGGTGGAGTTCGAGTCCATGACAATGAAAGATAATGAGGCAGTCGACGATTTTAGCATGAAACTGAATGGGTTGGTCACTAACATTCGAGTATTGTGTGAGGGGATTTCATAGAGTTACGTAGTCAAAAAGATTCTCTGTGTAGTCCCTTCAAAGTTTCTACAAATTGACTCTATCATCGAACAATTTGGAGATCTCGATACTATGTCAGTTGAGGAGGCGATAGGCTTTCTCAAAACTCACGTAGAGAGACTTATGGGCCAGAGTGAAGTAAGAGGAAATCAATTACTTTTCACCGAGGAACAATGGCTCGAAAAGGAAAAGGAGGAAATCAAGCTTTTTCTTACGGGCGAAGAGTAGAAGAGGCTATCACACAGAGGAGAGCATGATACTTCAAATCAGAGGTATCGAGGTAAGGAGGACTTTCGGGAAGTGCGAGATAAAAGCAAGATTCCATGCTTTAACTGTAGTGCATACGGTAACTATGTTGTAGAGTGAAAGAAACCAAGACGTAATAGGGAGGCAAAGGAGGAAGCTCACATAGCGCAAATCTCATATGAGTAACCTTCATTGCTTGTGACGGAACAAGAGAAAAATGAAAAGGTTAATATGCTGATTAATGAAACACAAGTCGTGCCAAAATTATTTCAAAATGGTGAAGATAGGCAGTTGGAATCCAATCTCTGGTACTTGGATAATGGGGCCACCAATCATATGACTGGACAACGCTCCAAATTCAACAAATTCGACGAGAATGTGGCAGGTCAGGTTAAATTTGGGGATGGATCAACAATGCAGATAAAGGGTAAGGGTTCGACTGTATTAAGATGCAAGAACAGGGAAACTAGGAAACTCATAGAGGTGTACTATATTCTGTCTCTACGATGTAATATAATCAGTCTTGGACAACTTTCGAAAAGTGGGTATAAAATTGTCCTCAAGGGGGAACATCTTCGGGTTCGTGATGCGAAGGAGGAGCTTCTAATAAAATTAAATCGGTCGATAAATAAGCTATACAAAATTATTATATATAGCGGTGAATCGGAGTTCTTAATGGCCAGCTCTGAGAATGATAGTAAGTTATGGCATTCTCGATTGGGTCATGTCAACTATAAGGCAATGAAGCTGATGTCTACAACCAACATGGTCAACAGAATGCCAGTGATCAACCAGCCTGGTGAAGTGTGTAGCAGGTGTCTAATATCAAAGCAAACCATACAAGCTTTTCCTCGAAGGACTAATTTTTCTGCAACAAAGGCCCTCGAACTAATTCATGGTGACCTCTGCGGTCCTATAACACCCATTACTCCTGGAGGTAATAGATATATATTTGTGTTGATTGATTACTATACTCGTGTTATGTGGACTTACCTCTTGAAAGATAAGAGCGAAGCTCTCAATGCTTTTAAAGGCTTCTCTGCCCTGTTTGAAAATAGTCCAGACAGAAAGATCATGACACTCAGGACGAACAATGATGGTGAATTCACAAATGCCAGACAGAAAACAAATACTTATATAAATCACAAATATTTCACCCCTATGTATTAGCAAAAAATAAAGTTGAGGTTCTTTACACACCAGACTCATTTTCTTATACCACCTTTTAGTATAACAATTCCTTATACCACCTTTTAGTATAACAAATCTATAATTATATAGAATTTAAAAATTATGAATAAGGCATGTTTTGTTAGTAATTAATCTAAAATCAAATTAGTTTATTTTATTTTGTCTGTCATTTGTTTAATTGTTAATGTGTATGTGTGATCTGGTAAGATTAGACGTGGTCATGGCGTGGTTAGCGATTTAGTAGGAGCTGAAGTGAATAAAGTTTGTGGTTGACTATTTCTATGAGTTTTAGGTGTTTAGTTACTATTTTGTAGGACATGTTTTCTCTTGTATTAGGTATTAGTATCTCAGTTTGATTCAATAAAGAATTAAATAGCTTGGCTGAATTTGTTTTGATTTTCTCCAGTGCTTTATAAACACATATTTCACTGTAAGCGGTTTATTTTTGAACCTACATGTTTAGTCTACAAAGTTAAGTTATGGTAAAATTTATTCAGTTCATTTACTAACATGCTTGCTTCCGTTTTGTTTTTTTCAAAGTTTGCTTCTCTTTTGTTGAGTGAGCAATATAAATAGAAAATATCTTTATATTAAATTTGTCATCTTTCAATCTATCCTCATTGTAAAACTTTTATTTCTCAACTCTCATGTGTTTGCAAATATTTTTTCGATGAGAGTAGGACAGCTTCTAAAAGAGTTTTTGCTCGGTCTAAAGTAGGACAACTCCTAGAAGAGTTCATCCAATTTTTCTTGTAGATGAGATTTTGATCATAATAAAATCTTCTTGCTGGTATCCTTTTTTCATTCTTTCCCCTTTAAAATCCATCCATATAGATAGCTAGGAACGCAAGTAATGAAAATTAAACATATATTAGAAATTAGAAAATTAATAAATTCTCAAAAATTATTTAACATCACTAATCATTGCAAACATCTAACTAATTCTCTTGTGTGGGTTCTTATAGTATGAGATGAGATAAGTCACATCATTTTACTGGGGCGCTTTCTTAACCTTAATGTTGATAATTCTTTCTCATTTATCATCATATATAATGTATAAACTCTTTTAAAACATCCCAACCATTTAAAAAAAATTGAAATACTTCCAATGTAGCAAATATTTTAAAACTATTCACTATCAGAAATGATTTATTTAGTATTGACAACCACAAAGAGAAACAAATTTCTTTTTGAATAAATTTTGTGTATCATATGTGAAAATGAGAGATTTTTTTTGGACACTTTAACATGGTGGTGAAATAACCGGGCAAAGATGTTTAAAAAATCTTTTTTTTTTGTAAATGAGATTCATGCTTTTAGTCATTAGACACTTAGCATCATGGATAAAACTTTTCTTACTTTTAAATACAATATCGGTTTTAAATGTGAATTGACGTTTAGTGGCTTAATTGAGTTTTGAATGGTAAGTTTAAAAATTCTTAATATTTAATTAAAAAGAAAAAACATGTTTTCTTTATAAACATATAAAACATAAATTTATATTTTATTCCTTTTTAGCTATTATGTCATTTAAACCTTTTATGAGACTAGATAAACTCTATTATTATTTTATACACTTGTCCACCACAATCATTATTAGAGACCTATGAATATTTTGAAGTTGATTCTTCTCTGAGGTATGCTGAAATTTCATTATTAGAGGGATATAATATTTGAAGTTTGATTCTACTTTGAGGTATGATTTGAAAAATATTTTGACCATCTGGTCTCTTCAAAGAAGGTTACAGGTTGGTTGTGTATGTTGTATGTGATGCTAGTTTATTTTGTTTTGGTTTCACTAGCACAAAGTTTATTGTTTAACAAAATCATTCTTTCCATAAATGTTTTGTGGTTCCAATTATGAAAAAATTTGGTTGAGCACAAGACTCTATAATTCTCATACTCATTTATAGATGTGAATTTGACAAAATTAGCTACTAATAAGTTTCTTTAAAGCACTCCAGTATTTCTTATAAAAGGAATTGGAAGCTGCTTGTGCATGATTTTTTGAAGGTGCATATTTGTCTTTTATACTTATTTGGCATAACACCATTCATCCTAAAAAATAGACAGGTTTTGTCTATCACCATTATATGGTCTAGGATGGATGTTGTTACTCGTCCGACCAAGTGTGATGAATAGCCTAATATAAGGAAAATACATTTGTACTCATCTTTAAAGGAGTTTCACCCCCGATCCAAAGGTTTTGCTAATAAGGTTCTTATAATTGGTTAGGGGGACAACTTTTCATAATCAGGTTCTTATAATTTTTTATTTATATAAATTATTTAGATCAATTAGTCATTTTTTCCTAAGCTGCAAATTTTAGTGCTGCAACATTCGCCAACAACCAAATATCCAATCATACTTATTTATTCTTTGTGTACAAAAATCAACTACTATCCATATTTCAAATAAAATTTTGGGGAAGTATTAATATCCTAAATACATACCATCTATACATCTATTTCATACAAAAAACTTTTCCCTTATTTCATTATACTTTATCGCTCTAGAATTATATTGGCTGTCTAACATATAATACACCAATTGTACCGGTACCAGAGATACATTAATCGACCATAAGATAATAACGGGGCTAGCGGAAGAACATAACACTAATTCTCATTGGATAAGCCTTTTAAGGAAGAACTTCAATAGTTTTTTGTATGCTTCCCTCTTTCAATTGGTTGTTGATTTTTGTATGTGTTTATTTGTACACATGGGGAGGGTTACGATTTGCTAGTTTAAATGTAGGAACATTTAAATAAAAAAAAATTTGAATTGGCCCATGTATTGTGAAAAAAGAAAAGTGGGTGTGCCAAGAAACTAAGGGGAAGAGGAAACTAAAGAGGAAATTAGGTTGAAACTTTGTCATTTAGGGTTATTTAACAAACCAGAATCATTTTAATATTAAATGTAACCATCAATGCCACCAAATCCACTACTAATATTATCATTTCACGTACCACCAATATAACCACTAAAGGTGCTAGTCATGCTACTACGAATGCAACTATACCACCAATAATACTACCATTGATGCCATTATTAAAGTTACCACCAATGATACTCTGTAAGGTAGCATAAACTTTACCATCAACAATCTCACCACCAATTCCACTCCTAAGATTACGACTTCTAGTACCACCAATTGGACTAGTAAAATTACCACCACCAATGACAGCGCTTACAATATTACTACTGGATTGAGAAAAACTTATAACTCGATACTTTTCGAATTGTTACGGATCTATAGTAGTTAGATGAGGAATGGGTTCTAGTGAGGCTGAAAATGGTGACCCTACCTATTCATGTATTGAAAATATAAGTTCTTACACCACTAAAAAATTTTCATAAAAAACCCTACATCTCTATCAAGTAAGAAATCTCATTCTCAATCATCTGTCTTGTGAAATTAAGTTAAAAAGTGACCGGGTTTGTGAGATGGGAAACGCCATATATAAGTAAATTTCTTGTGTTATTAGGTAACATAAAGTAATTTCCAGTGATTTGTCATATATACATTAGAAAAATAAAA